>NW_017308884.1:39036-67114 GCF_000935625.1 Nanorana parkeri | reverse complement strand
TTCACTAGAGAAGACATGACTGTTCTTTTTTTGTAAATTCCATTGTTCACGGACAATCTCACCAGCTAGCCCAGCCAGCAGGGACAAAGTACTGATTTCGCCTTCAAAAATATGAAACAGACTAAGTATTGAATTGATCTGTAATACTTGTCTTGTCTAAGAGCTATACTTGCCAAATACCAAAGCAAGGTTTCTCACCATTACCTCTATAACCATGTTATCTGTACAAGTTTTAAAATCTTTCAAACGACCAGTTGTGCCATTTTAATCTTGCTTTTCTTTACTGATTTTTAGAATTTCATACTAACAAATGGTGAGAAACCGTACAATGTTCTGCAGACCAGTTCAAGCAATGACCCAAGACTAGAACTTCTTTGTAAGTGAAATTTTGACACTGGATATCTGCTAGAAACCTCTCAACCCAGTAATTACTTCAAAGCAAAGTTCATGCATGAGGTTAATCTAAAGAACAAAGTAGGTAAATTGTAGTACAGACACTGGTCCAAATTAACTGCTCTGGGTGGAGATAACATCTGTTGACTGCGGGTCACAAAACGGCCCAAATCGGCCATAAATGTCTTTTGCCCTAACAGCAAAATAGTACTTGCTGCCAGAAACAAACTGTGTTAGAGTGCATGCCATAGGAAGAGGTAGTGCTTTCACTTCCCCAATTTTTTTCCACTGTGAAGGAGATGTTGCAGATGGGTCTTCATGGTAAGCATAGAGGTGGTAGCTATCTACTACAGCACAACTACGATCCACTTCTAATACACTCCAGGAAAGAACAATTCCATTTTGGCTTTGAACTCTGGCAAGTTTCAAATGCGGTTTTTGAGGGGGAGAAGTTGAAGCAGCTTCAGGAGGAAGGCGTTGGGGTTGAGGAGCCTCAGGAAGTGGCGCTGGATGGATTGGTCTTGTTGGCTCCTGGAAGGATTAAAATATTTGTAAGTTCACAAGTAGCTATACATTTGCAATTATTTCTACATTAGTATGACTGTGTTCCAATTTCAATATTTTTGATTTTTACATTCCTACTACCACCACACACACACACCCACCTCACTAGAAAAAAAAGTTCCCAGACTAATATTAAATCAATTAAAGCTTCAAACTTGCTCGGCAGTTCAACTAATGAACCACAAAACTAAAAACTACATAAAAAGAGTTTAAAAAAAGGAGATTAAAATATTGAAAAAGACATTATGGTGAGTTAATAATCCAGAGTCTTTTGAGGACAGAGGTGTCAAATTCCTATCGCCCGACGCATGGGACATGCAGCTTCGGGCGCCGGGCAAGTAGTTTTTTTTTTGTACATATAACTTATTTTCCTTCCTAGACCAAAATGAGCACTTAACTCTTGCAGTGAAGGGATAGTCCCCACTGCAAGGGTTAATTAAAATGTTTTATCCGGAGTTCTCCTTTAAATTCATGGCCCTAAGCAGTGCTATATACTCATCTGATTATGCCTTGAATAACTGCAGTCAATTAAAAAGTATCCTACAGATCTAAAATATACACCGACCTACAGTTGGTTTATTTAAAGCAAAACTAAACCCACTGATTTAAGTGTCATGCCTCTGGTGATAACCAGCACAGATGCCAAAGGAAATCTCACTGCTCCAATTCCTTAGCCGCCATCAGGATTCCCCAGGTGCTGGTCTAATAGGTGCGTCTCCACCTTGGAATGTAGTAGTATCCGAACAGACCCCACCATCCAGAGAATTCCAATACTTCAGACTTTATACACTTTTATTCACGGTTATACTGGATTTGCTGTGAATTTTAATAAAGCAACAAAGGCCAGCACTGCACACCCCCAACCAGCTACAACCTCTCACATGTTTCACCCGTAGGCTTATTCATAGAGGTAACAAATGCAGACCAGTATCTCACTTAAATGTGTTAAAAAATTCCACCCTACACAGATGCAGGAAGCAATGCTCTCTGATGGATAGGTTAACTCTAAACTGGCTGGCGTATAAGGATCAGTAGAGCACAAATACACTACCAATCCCATCATACATATTATAATCTCCATACCAACAATACCAAATAAAGTCAGATATTTTAACTCAATATCACCAAACATCTGACTTTATTTGGTATTGTTGGTATGGAGATTATAATATGTATGATGGGATTGGTAGTTTCTTTGTGCTCTGCTGACCCTTATACACCAGCCAGTTTAGAGTTAACCTATCCATCAGTGAGCATTGCTTCCTG
This sequence comes from Nanorana parkeri, assembly GCF_000935625.1. Taxonomy (NCBI): domain Eukaryota; kingdom Metazoa; phylum Chordata; class Amphibia; order Anura; family Dicroglossidae; genus Nanorana; species Nanorana parkeri. Next base: position 64,891 of record NW_017308884.1, on the reverse strand, counting down.
CATCTGTGTAGGGTGGAGTTTTTGAACACATTTAAATTATACTGGTCTGCATTTGTTACCTCTATGAATAAGCTTACGGGTGAATGTACTACTGAACACCTGGTGAGGTTCAAAATGGTATGCTCCACAGGATTGATGATCTAATAAAATCCAGCACAGATTTTATATAATTAGGAGATATTTGTTTTTTTATAATTCAATTGCATGGCATTCAACAATTTGGAATAGCCAGAAGACCTGACATATACAGTTCAGTGAATAATTTTTAACAGCTTTAAGTCACAACAGTTGTCTTATTCGCAAAACAGAAGAGCAGTCAAGTTGTGTTAACTTACTTGTGGTGGGCGATGATGTACAGTGAGCTGTGGTCCAGAACCCATAGGTATTCCATTATTTACTACATATGCAGTTGTTTGTGGCATTCTTACAGGCACACCTAAATATATATATATATAAAAACAAATATCTGTTGAAAATTTGTTGTTACTAAAAGTAAATTTAGAGTTTCATTTAGGTTAATAAACATGCCAGAAAATGCAAGGGAGGCCCTTTCTTCCTTTAGGTTTCAGAGCATGAATACAGGTAAGTTTGATTTGTTAACCCAAATTATTTTAAAAACTGCAAGTGTCACATCAATAAGGTTAATGGAATCGACTCCATTATGCAACAGATTTTGAGAAGAATATGCTCATCTTAATGATGGCTGCACAGCCAAATTGGATAACATGATTTTATTTAATTTATCAAAGATCCTCCTCACTGATCCGACTACCCGGATCCCCACCTCCTCACTGATCTGACTACCTGGCGCACACTGCCCACAGCTGACCTGGCCAAAACCCAGCACTGACATCCACAACTGCGGTCACAACAGCCCGTGCTGCACTCGATATTGGTCTGTCCCTCCTGGTTCTCCTCCACACCGCCCGGAGTCCACATCCTCCCAGCGGCATCACGGACAGAGCCAACTCTCTCCGCTCACATCATTCCCTTCCGATGGATGAACCTCCCCAGTCAATATACTAATCAGATCCAGACAGACACCACGAGGGTCCCGATCCTCTTCACAGGCCGTCCATCTTCCGGTCCCTGGATCCACATGTAAGTGATATCGCATTGATTCTTCGCCAGTGATTTTTTACTATCACATCTGATCCCCTGTTTGTTATACACATTACAGTCCAACTAGCCAGTACTTTATTTTTATTTTCATTTTTTTGTGTTTGCTGTTGCGCCCTCTGTGTTCCTTTGTCAAATTGCATCCACAGGTTCTCCTCCTGTTTCCAGGGCTGCACACATGTTTGTCAGTTAGCCTACCCCATCCGAGAGCGCTGTTTATGTTCTTTTTGCCTTTTATTTAATTTATGCACACCTTGAGAATCTTTTGACTCTAGGTTAGAAAATTGAAGGGAAAGTATAAAATTTTTACTGTAAAAATAAATGGGGCTATTGTAGTTAAACTTAAAAATAGCTTATAACATGACTTTCTGTTTACACACTTGTGATCCCTTAACAACTTAAAGACCAGGTGTTTACACCCCCTTCCTGTCCAGGCCATTTCTCAGTATTTAGAGCTGCGGTACTTTGACTTACATTTATTCAGTCATGCAATGCTGTACTGAAAACAACATTTATACAATTTTTTGCTGACAGATGGAACTTTCGTTTGGTGGTATTTAATCACAACTGGGGTTTTTTTTTCTTACCATATTAAGGAAAAATTACCGAAAATGTAAAAAAATAAAAGTTTACACCATGTTACAATACATTACCACATTTTTTGGAAAAATATAAAAGACGGGGTCACGTCGGTTGAAAAAACACCAAACATGTCAAGCCTTAAAATTCCGCACACCCGCGAAATTGCAAAAAACTACCATACTGAAAACTGGCCATAGGCGATGCTTTAAAAGCTTTTACCACTCATTATTGCTCGCGCTGTGATGTTCAAGGTGATATGTAACATGTGCGGCGTAATGGGCGCAATCGTCGTTTTTGGACGTATGCGCACCCGACCCATGTGGGGCTGAAGACAATTGGGCCAACAGGACTTTTTTGGACACCCCGTTAGATTCAAGAGCGGTTAATTAACTAAATGTAGTGATTTGTAGATTAGTTGCTACTATTATCCTACCTCCATAGGTAAAGTGAATGTATATAACCAGGGAGATCATTTTTTTAGATTCATTTTGCAGGGGTACATCTTAAAGTGCACCTGTGGCCAGACTATGGAAATAAAACTATTTACATAATGTGAAGGTATTCATTCTCAAAAAAACACAAGACTATAAAGACCAGTTTTGGTTGCTTTAACAGCTTGGAAACACCTGCTGGTGGTTTACATTTGAGGGCCGGCAGTCTTCAAGATGGTCTAAAAAGCCAAGATTTTACTGCCGCCGTTGTGATATTTGAAAATGAATTTCTCCCCAATCCTTATAGATACAGGTGACTAAGGGCTCATTTTAAAGTGTGTTTATTGCTTTTTCAGAATATGTCAAATACTTTGGTGCGCATGATCTGTGCACAGGTTCACTTCAAAGTACCCCCCACCATCCCATGCTGCCCACCTGGTTTTATATTCACCTTCAACCCTGCTCTGAGTTGGGTTGTCCTCCAAAAATTGGCCGTTTGCTGACATTCCTATGGTAAAGCCGTACTCGTGGCGAGCTTAGTTGGCTGCTCGGTGTACGATTTTCCCATAGCAAATAATTGGGCTGCAGAGCACATGTGCAGTATGAGGGCCGTTCACACCAGTTGGTGCGTTCCGGCCCGATTCTGGCCAGAACACACTGCCTCGCATTGCGGCCTGATCACTTTCTGGTGGGGCAGGAGGGGGCGTGGTGGGCCATTGAAGTGAATGGCACGGTAGCCACGCCCTCCGGCCGCAATGCGATCGCATGGGATCGCAAGGCACAAAATGCTGCAAGCACTATTCTGATCGCAACGGACCGCAGGCACAATGTGCCTTGCGATCCTGTGCGGGCGATCGCATTGCGGCCGGAGGGCGTGGCGGCGGTGCCATTCACTTCAATGACCCGCCACACCCCCTCCTGCCCCACTAAAAAGTGAGGCGACCACAATGCGAGGCAGTACATTCTGGCCGGAACGCACTGAACCTCCACTTTTTGGGGGAAATGCTGTTCGGCTCAAAATAGTGTCTGTGTCCCTTGTACCTAAAAGATAGCAAATTATACACGGGTACATGTGTAGAACGATATCTACAGGATGTATAACTATTAAATTTGGGAAATAAATACTAGGGTATGAAAATCCAAAGTTGTTTGCAAATCTAGCAACTTCAAATTTGTGCTGGCCAATTTTGAATCGCTTAAATCATTTTTCTGACCACATTTAGATAAAAAGGTAAATATTCCTTCTCCTTATCCTATATGATATGTTAAGTCTTACCTCCTGCTTGTGGGGTCATCTGCCGTAGGTTCTGACTTTGCATGACAGTGTTACGTACAGGTGTCTGGGCAGGAATGGTGGGTAATGCAGTTGTAGTGTAAACCATATGTGGTGCTCGAGGAGCCGAGGCCCTTGTTGCCGTTTGAGTAACAGGCCGCTGAGTCACATTAACAGTTGTCTGAGCTGGAAAAAAAAAACAAAAAAGAAAAAAAACAAAAAAAAAAAACTGTAGATTTCGGTTTTGCAAGCTCTGCATGTCTTTGATGTCCATTGATCCAGCAATATTAAAAATATTGATACATAGTTAAAAAAAAAAAAAAAAAAAAAGTACAGCGAGTATCTGTGGCAACTCATACTACAAGGGTCAGCATCCAACACTTCTGGGCGTGTCAGATGGTAGTGTCTGCATGCTGTGTACCTTGGATCTATCCTGCCAACAGTTACAGTAGTAGCGTGATCCCACAAACTCTGCAGGGACACTAATTACTAATAAACTTTGCTACTGGCATTTTGAAACTGCAGATCAGTTAGAGACGACAGAAGAAAGTGTAATTAACACATGTCCTCAGTCCAGAGACCTTAACATTGTGATATGTAAATAGCCTTGACCCATTCCTTTAAATTAAAACGTTGACTAACAATTGCAACCCCTAGATGCTGTAAATTAGTGTTACTTTAAGTTATTTTTTTTTTAAGTTATTTTATTGCAATTGGAGTCAGTTATTTATTTCTAAATCCGCCAGAAAAATGTAAAAGGTTTCTCTGCAACCATAGCAAAACAATACATTTTAATACACACAGTGTAGAGAACATACCAAGAAAACGTAAAATTGTAAGAACACAAAATGAATTACCTCAAACTAGAAGGAATGTTTCAGGCTGGGTTCACACCTGGGCGTTTTTCCGTGCTTTTGTACTCGCGGAAAAACGCTCAAACAGGGAAATGCCATTATTTTCAATGTGCATGGTTCCCATCTGGGCGGTTTTCCGTGAGTACGAACGCGTGGGAAACCGCCCTACGCCCAAAGAAGTACATGTACTTCTTTGGGGCATTTTGGTCGGGCGTTTCCATTGGGATACAGCCAAGTAGCCCTCGGAAACGCGTGTTTTTCGTGCGTTTTTTTTACAGCGAATTGCGGTGCGAAAAACGCGCATATTCAATACGCCTAGGTGTGAACCCAACCTAAAACTAAATGTTATAACGCATTTCTCTTAAAAAAAAAAAAAAAAGCAGTTGAAGCTTAAAAAGATGTTCAACAGAAGCAGTAAGTGAGTTAACAATAAGTGAATCTTCACTCAGTAAAAAGGTTACTCGATAGACCACTGTCTTCTGCTGTCCCACTTCTAATTTTCTGCTGAAATAAATTGCTCTATGTTTACCTTACAGATTTCGTCTGATTACATACCAGGATTGATCATGTGATTAGAGAACACATCTTTCAACTTGTAAGTAGAAAATCAGGACAGCTTGTCTACAGAACAACTTTTTGCAACAGATATAATGTAACAAAAGTGAAGTCTCACTCTAGGTCAGGGGTGCCCATAAGGTAGATCGTGATCTACCAGTAGCTCTCAAAGCTGATGCTGGTAGATCACGAAGGGTGCGAATGGCGGCCCCTTTATTCCATGTTGGTATATTTATTTAGCTGTGCACACATTATTACCTATTAGCCTGAGTCTGCTGAGCCCAGCTCCCTGACACCTTTCTGGTGGATACTGGTGGTTGAAGTGCTATGTATTACATCAAAGAATATTAGTTTACACAGCCTGTTGCACTTCACTGTTTGCAAAATACAGCAAGGTGAGCCAGGAGGATGAGCAAGGAGAGACAGCCAGGAGGATGAGCAAGGAGAGACAGCCAGGAGGATGAGCAAGGAGAGACAGCCAGGGAGCTAGGAGAAAGAGCAAGGAGAGAGAGCTGGGAGAGACAGCTGGGAGAGACAGCAAGGAGAGACAGCCAGGAGGATGTGAGAGGAGAGACAGCTAGGAGAGACAGCTAGGAGAGAGAGCAAGGAGAGAGAGCAAGGAGAGAGAGCAAGGAGAGAGAGCAAGGAGAGAGAGCAAGGAGAGACAGCCAAGAGAGAAAACGAGGAATGACAGCCAGGAGGATGTGAGAGGAGAGACAGCTAGGAGAGAGAGCAAGGCGAGAGAGAGAGCGAGGGAGGGTTTTTTTTTGTTGGTAGATCTCATGTAGCTCGTCATTTGAAAAGTAGATCTTAACACAAAAATTGAGGGCACCCCTGCTCTAGGTAGAACAAAGTGTAAAGACAGTACCTGTTGGTAAAACATGTATGGTAGCCTGAGAAGAAAGTCCTACAGGTGCAGATGACTGAAGATAGTTCATCTGGGGAGGTTGCGATTGGCGACCAACTGATTGGGGTGACTGAACTGTTGCAGAGCTCGTCTTTCTCGAATCTGAAATTCAACATCAGCAAGGTAAAAAACAAAGTATAACTATCCGATATCTTCATATTTCTTCCCATAATTCCCTGTGCCATTGGAAGCCTTTGCTGCAAAAGGCCATCAGATTGCCAGAACTGTGCAGCACAATCCAATCTCATCTGCATTCAATTACCAAGCACTTTGAGTGTTTAAGTAAACTATGGAGAAGCACAACTTGACGGGGGAGGGATGCACATCCATATATGGTCCCATCAGAAGGCAGCAAAGATAAGAGTATTTGGACTGCTGGCTATGCAGTGTGGAAGGGGTGTACGGATGACAAGAGTGGCTGAATATAATTACAAGGGTTTTAAATATATATACACAAGTTTACATATTTATATTTTAACTGTGTATTCAGCTGTTTGGCTGGTGGTGCACCTTAACCCCTACATGCCCAGACCAAATACAGCAGCTTCAGGTTAAAGAGGAACTGAACTTGAAAATGTGCCCAAAAAAGGCTGACAAAGAGCAGATGACTAGCCTCCATTATTGTCTGTGGTCCACTTGGAGCAGACCTTTTACTCATTACTGGCTTGCCATGCCTTGTTCTGCACCATTTGTCTATGTGGAGGCAGCCATTTTGTTAGAGGCAGGCCTTTGCTTCCTCGTGTCGGAGCCTCATGCAAGCAGAACATTGAGCAGCCCTCCATAATGACATTACTAAATCTCACTTTAAATTGCCTAAGACTAGTATTCATAGGCAGCAGTAAATTACATCTCACACTCCAGATATATAGCTATAAGGCTTTAGGAACAGACATCTCTAGGCATCCTAGCATACCAAGAAGAGCAATGCTACTTTTCAGTATGAACTAAAGACCAAAGTTAAATATTTCAGAGAACTGCTTATGCATGGGCATGCCCACTTTAACCTAATACCTTTAAAAAATGTTGGTAGGCAAAGTTCTGGTTAACCACTTCCGGGCCGCAATACGTGTATATATACGGCGGCCCACAGAAGTGGTTAAATCTGCTGCAGCCATGTTCTTGTTGTCATTTCAAAAAGCCGGCAATGACTGTTAAATGTACCAGCGATCTAGCGTCTATACAGCCGCCGGATCGTTGTACGGTGCAACACTGTGTCCTAACCCTCACCACCGCCAGGGGCCGCCATCGACTTCCCTGGGCTCTGCTGTCCCCCATGCAGGGACGGGCACGACGGGTCTTCCGGTAAAAACCGGAGAGAGATTCAGCGGCTTCCAGCTGTTGACCTCTCCTCCGATTACTTGACCTGAAAATGATGTGCATTACATCACTTCTGCTGTCAGTGTTTATATTCTCCGGCTCGTAGAGCTAGGAGAAGCTGGGGAAGCAAATCTCTGCTTCCTCAGCTTCTTTGGGGGCCCTAGGTTACATTAGGGGTCTAAAAGTCCCCCAAGCTATCCATAAAGAGGACCTATCACACCCTATCTGCTATTACAAAGGGGACTTTAGTCACCTATGTGATAGCAATAAGGTTAGTGTAAAAAAAAAAGTTTAACCACTTGTTGACCGGGGTGTTTACACCCCCTTTCTGTCCAGGCCATTTTTCAGTATTCAGCGCTGCGGTACTTTGACTGACATTTATTCCGTCATACAACGATGCACTGAAATTAATTTTATACCATTTTTTGGGGACAAATAGAGCTTTCTTTTGGTGGTATTTAATCACCACTGCTGGTTTTATTTTTTACTATATAATGAAAAAAGTACTGAAAATTTCGGAAAAAACTGTTTTCCCTATGTTATAAAACAATTATTATTACCCAAATTTATGGCAACATATAAAACACGGGGTCACGTCGGGTAAATAGACACCAAACATGTCAAGTTTAAAAATTGCGTGCGCCCGCAAACTCGCAAAACCTACCATACCCAAAATTGCTCATAGGCGACGCTTTGAAAGCTTTTACTGCTCATCATTTTAGTGTTATATGTGATTGATGGCCCCAAAATTTTTGCTCTCACTGCGACGTTCGCGGCGATATGTAACATGTGCGGCGTAATGGATGCAAACGTCGTTTCCGCATGTAGGCGCATTCGACGCATGTTTACATGTGTATGTGGGGGGCGGGGCACTTTAAATTATTTTATTTTTTTATTACTTTTATATGCGACTTCATTTTTTAATGTTTTTTTGTAACCTTTTCTTTTACACCTTTTTTTCCCCTACTTAACTTTATTGCTCTCATAGGGGACTAACAAGACCCCTTTGTGATAGCCAATTTTTAGTGACAGGTCCTCTTTATAGAGCCATTAGGGGTCTTTAAGACCCCCTAATGTCACCTAGGGACCCCCAGAGAAGCTGATGAAGCAAGCACCTGCTTCTCTCCGGTTTCTGTACCGGAGAGTGACAGAGGAATGTGGAAGTGATGTAATACACATCATTTCCTGCATTCCGAAGAGGAGATCAAACATCTGTTTACATTCCAGGCTGATTTCCCGCTTGTGCGCGCCGCCTGGCGGCGGGCAAGGGCGGGATGGGACGTGACACCATCTTTTACCAAAACATTGGGTATTATATTCCATTTCTGTGCACCAAATTTCATTTTAGTGTATTGTATCCTAAAAATACTGGTTTGATAAACATTTGCGCAAATACCGTGCAACATAAAAAATTGCAACTAGCATTTTTTTTCCTACAGGGCCTCTGCTTACAATACTTAATTGTTTGGGGGTTTGAAGCTTTTTTTTCTACCAAAAAATTGTATATTTTTATGTGTGTGTGCAAATAGTAAGAAATTGCTCTGGACAGCAAGTAAAGAAAAGGTTTTTATTTGGGACACTGCTCTAATATTCATATTTATGATTTTTATTATAACCTAACAAACGGAAAACATTACATTTTTCCTTGTCCATTGAGGGACACAGGAATAATTTTAAACTTGGGGTTATACTGCCACCTTCTTTTGAAGTACCGCATCCAGGCCCACTGGACGGGATTGCTCCTTTAATAGCATGGAAGCAACATTCGGGCAGCGAGTTATTTTTGGGGACCATTCCAGACTCTGTTTTGGAGCTATTTGTGGAGCGGTGTTTACGCTACCTTCAAAACTCTCTCAGGCGGAAGGGGCAACCAAAGCTACTTTTATTTTCGTTGGTCACTGGATGCCATTCTTCCCATTCCCGCTGGTTTTTGATATAGAAGGGGTTAACACTGTAGCACTGTAGGTTGACTCACCTTTTGGGTGAAGTGTTCCTCGTGCATCCTCCACACTCAGGGATGTATCCTCTGCTGCCGTTTTTTGTGGGGATTGGAAGCACCAGATAGTGTTATACCGGTTTGGGGTGGATTTTGTTTAGAAGTGGTCAGTTCCCACTGTGGATCTAGGTTGTGTCTCACCTTAACGGAAACGGTGGAAGATGCACCCGTCTTTAAAAAACCCAACCAACAAGCGGATAGAGCCCCTTTCCAGAGTTCTGTTCTCACTCATGGGTCCTGCTCTACACCTAATTCCTGGTTGTAATTTTACTTTGTCAAACCATGGTCAAAATCCCTAAACAGATCCAGCCACTGCTCTGACGGCTGTTACATTTTAGCTGTGACATATTGCTGGAACCCTCCTGTCATTTCCTGCATATCCTTCATGCCGTGCATATAAGTAGGTCTTTGGCTATATTTCTTTTTTTTTTCTTCAAAAACGTAAAAAGTAAAATCTGGACTGACTGAATCCAGACCAGATGACCTTCTAGCTTTATGGTCCAATGCTGCAAGCACAGCCAAAAGCCCAAAATTCCAGGATATTGGTGAAGAGTTAAAATTCCTCTGACGACCCAGTTCCCTGCACTGACGTGGTGCCCAGGACTCCTCCCCAGCACGGCAGGCTGGCATCAGTCATGAGGATCTTCCAAAAGGCGGGAAGGAAGGACTTTGATTTTAAAGCCAGATTCTTAAACCACCAAGCTGAGGACAACTTGGCTTTTCTGAGGATCTGGCAGCCTCTGAGCCACAGACCTTGCAGGTGGACTGGTGTAGAGGGTCTTGAGTGGAGAAATAAAGTAAAGTTTCTTAACAGATAAAAAGGGAGAAAACTTGAGTCTGTTCTTTAGATTTCTTCCACCAAGGAAGATGGGTGCTTTTGCCACCAGTAGCACCCTTGATAATAGGATCAAGAGTTGATCGAGGGGGGGAGTGGTCTGCACCGTGAGGTTGATGGCAGCCTGAGTTGAGAGCTCCGGCCAAACGGGACCCATACGACGCTACTTTTGCTCTTTTGGACTGCCATGAAGATCGGAAAGCAAGACTATCAATCCAGGTGTAAGAAACTCACTCGTTCCCGTCCCGGGGCTGCGAGCCGGCTCCCTCCGGCGCACGGCGTCCGTCAGCTCCTCCCCCCGGCGCACGCGACGCGGCCTCCTTAAGCCGCGATCATACGAACAGTCGGCGTCCTACTGTTTGTAACAGTGAACGCGGACTGTTCACTATCTGCACTCGACCGGAGCTAAAGTCAGTGAACCACAGCAACCTGCACACCTCCACTCAGTCGGGACCTCCGACCACCACCAGGACCCACATCATCCAGCTGTGGGAGACCCCTGTCACCAACCGCAAGTATCATGCTAGCCCTGTTGGGCATTATACAAGGGGTTGTATGGACTGTAACAGAAGGGGGTTTATGTGTCTGGCTTTAGCACTCTGCCTTAAATAGACATTACCAGTATACGACATGATACTACTCCTTTGTTTCCCTTAAAGCGACAGCATCTGCAACCATACTAATAACATGGCTGGGTACACTGCCTGTCATCTACCAAAGAGGAACTACCCATAGCTCTTCAGACTAGTGCTGCAGATACCGATACCTTGGGGGCAACCCTTCACCTAGCAGGGTGCACTTGGGGTTAGCACTACCGCATAACCACGCCGCATAATGGTTCTAAATGATGTTACAGGTCTCATATACATCTCTAATCAATTGAGAGAGTATTCCCGAGACCACCCACTGAGAGAACCGTTCTCGCTTCCCAGCAGTTGTGATCCAAGCTTTAAGGTGCAGAGAAGCTTACACCAGGGTCCATACGCCCTCTCAGTCTCGAACGGGCAAACAAGTTCCAGACATTTTCAGATCTCAGAAGCCGGGCGCAGGGGACTCGGCCTCGTCCAATATGGCGTCCACCCAGAACAGGCCGGATAAGGTAAAGCCCCGACGACAGGCCGAGGGTGATCAGCCCGAGCCCCAGATGCCCCCTTACCTGCATAATCTCCCGACCAAATCGGAGCTCTCCTCAGTAGCCACAGACATGAAGGCAGCCCTGTGCGATGCAGTCACGGAGCTGCGGCGTGACATCCAAGATGTCAGACAGGCAGGCTGCAAGAGAGATGTGGCCATTACCCATCTCCAGGGTCAGTGTGATGCCACATCCGTTCTTTGATTGAGATGCGGAGACATCTGGGAGGATCTCGAGAACAGGGGTCGCAGAGCCAACATCAGACTCAGGGGGATCCCCAAGACGGTTCTAACGAACGCTATACCTGACACGCTGAGGCACATATTCAATGACCTGCTGGAACGCCCAGCGGAATCTCCCATTGAGCTCGTCAGAGCACACAGGGCCGTGAAGCCGAAAGCGGCAGCCAACGACCTACCCAGAGATATCATCTGCTGTCTGCACAGCAAAGAGGAACTACTTCAAAAGGCCAGGACCAGAGAGGCGGTGGAGGTTACGGGATGTGAAGTGAAGTTTTCCAGGACCTGTCGGTGATCACCTTACAGCAACGCAGGGCCCTGCGCCCTCTCCTAGCTTGCCGAAGGGACAGAGGCATCGTCTACCGCTGGAGGTTCCCGGTCTGCCCAGCTGCGACCCATAGAGGACAAACGGCCACGATTCGTCTAACGGAGGATGTGGCAGAATTCTGCAACCGCCTAGATCTCCCGGAGGTGCCGATCCCTGACTGGTATGTGGATCTACGGGGGGCACAGGGATCCCCAGAGAGAAGCGAACCGCGTGACTGGGCAGCACCACCCCGCCTACGGCTGGGATCAAGCAGGTCACCAGGACCGCGTTCTCGTCGGCAACGGAGGCAGCAAGAGGGGATAGGGGAAGAGGCGATCCGTCCCCTACGTGATGATGGTGACAGCAATACCCACCGTTCACCATAGAGGAGCGTGCGGAGTGAATAACGGCCTGTTGGTCGGTAATGTGACCGCGCAGTTTTCTTTCTTTTGCTTTACACAGTTGGGGTGTGTTTTCACAGGCGGCTAGTTTACAGCTGCGTTTGGGATGCCGAGTTTGGTCCCCAGCGACATTATTCGCTGTGGTCCTCAGACGGGGATGGCCTCCAAGACTTCAGAGAGCCGGATCAAGGACTCCCGACTGGCGGGCACGGATCATAGCTAAGTTGATGTACCCTGGGGACTGCGGGAGGGGGCCCCGCACTTCCCACAATCCCGGGCTCGGGGTTGTGGAGGTGGGTTACTCTCTCCCCTCCTTTGCGCTCATAGATAACTTGCGCTCATAGATAACATATGAGAGGTTTATGAGATGGTGTGGGACGAAATGCCGGTCAGGGAGGGGGAGAGGCTGTTTGAATGCCACAGGGGTAGCACTTAAGTGCTTCGGGCCTGTTATAGTAGATCTATTAAGGGGACGGGCAGGGTGGGCTCCGGATGGTGGACCACTACTGGAGAGATGTGCCCTTGAACCGGCGACTATGCAGCCATCCCTCTGAAGAGACATCCCCATGGGGGGATGGTTTTAGGGAGGGGGATGTCCTCGCCCAGTCGCTGGTGCCACTTGGTGGGAGCGGGTTTTAGGGCCCGTTGGTTACACCTGTATGTAAACAGCCATCGCTGGCTGTTTACATTCCAGGCTGATTTCCCGCTTGTGCGCGCCGCCTGGCGGCGGGCAAGGGCGGGATGGGACGTGACACCATCTTTTACCAAAACATTGGGTATTATATTCCATTTCTGTGCACCAAATTTCATTTTAGTGTATTGTATCCTAAAAATACTGGTTTGATAAACATTTGCGCAAATACCGTGCAACATAAAAAATTGCAACTAGCATTTTTTTTCCTACAGGGCCTCTGCTTACAATACTTAATTGTTTGGGGGTTTGAAGCTTTTTTTTCTACCAAAAAATTGTATATTTTTATGTGTGTGTGCAAATAGTAAGAAATTGCTCTGGACAGCAAGTAAAGAAAAGGTTTTTATTTGGGACACTGCTCTAATATTCATATTTATGATTTTTATTATAACCTAACAAACGGAAAACATTACATTTTTCCTTGTCCATTGAGGGACACAGGAATAATTTTAAACTTGGGGTTATACTGCCACCTTCTTTTGAAGTACCGCATCCAGGCCCACTGGACGGGATTGCTCCTTTAATAGCATGGAAGCAACATTCGGGCAGCGAGTTATTTTTGGGGACCATTCCAGACTCTGTTTTGGAGCTATTTGTGGAGCGGTGTTTACGCTACCTTCAAAACTCTCTCAGGCGGAAGGGGCAACCAAAGCTACTTTTATTTTCGTTGGTCACTGGATGCCATTCTTCCCATTCCCGCTGGTTTTTGATATAGAAGGGGTTAACACTGTAGCACTGTAGGTTGACTCACCTTTTGGGTGAAGTGTTCCTCGTGCATCCTCCACACTCAGGGATGTATCCTCTGCTGCCGTTTTTTGTGGGGATTGGAAGCACCAGATAGTGTTATACCGGTTTGGGGTGGATTTTGTTTAGAAGTGGTCAGTTCCCACTGTGGATCTAGGTTGTGTCTCACCTTAACGGAAACGGTGGAAGATGCACCCGTCTTTAAAAAACCCAACCAACAAGCGGATAGAGCCCCTTTCCAGAGTTCTGTTCTCACTCATGGGTCCTGCTCTACACCTAATTCCTGGTTGTAATTTTACTTTGTCAAACCATGGTCAAAATCCCTAAACAGATCCAGCCACTGCTCTGACGGCTGTTACATTTTAGCTGTGACATATTGCTGGAACCCTCCTGTCATTTCCTGCATATCCTTCATGCCGTGCATATAAGTAGGTCTTTGGCTATATTTCTTTTTTTTTTCTTCAAAAACGTAAAAAGTAAAATCTGGACTGACTGAATCCAGACCAGATGACCTTCTAGCTTTATGGTCCAATGCTGCAAGCACAGCCAAAAGCCCAAAATTCCAGGATATTGGTGAAGAGTTAAAATTCCTCTGACGACCCAGTTCCCTGCACTGACGTGGTGCCCAGGACTCCTCCCCAGCACGGCAGGCTGGCATCAGTCATGAGGATCTTCCAAAAGGCGGGAAGGAAGGACTTTGATTTTAAAGCCAGATTCTTAAACCACCAAGCTGAGGACAACTTGGCTTTTCTGAGGATCTGGCAGCCTCTGAGCCACAGACCTTGCAGGTGGACTGGTGTAGAGGGTCTTGAGTGGAGAAATAAAGTAAAGTTTCTTAACAGATAAAAAGGGAGAAAACTTGAGTCTGTTCTTTAGATTTCTTCCACCAAGGAAGATGGGTGCTTTTGCCACCAGTAGCACCCTTGATAATAGGATCAAGAGTTGATCGAGGGGGGGAGTGGTCTGCACCGTGAGGTTGATGGCAGCCTGAGTTGAGAGCTCCGGCCAAACGGGACCCATACGACGCTACTTTTGCTCTTTTGGACTGCCATGAAGATCGGAAAGCAAGACTATCAATCCAGGTGTAAGAAACTCACTCGTTCCCGTCCCGGGGCTGCGAGCCGGCTCCCTCCGGCGCACGGCGTCCGTCAGCTCCTCCCCCCGGCGCACGCGACGCGGCCTCCTTAAGCCGCGATCATACGAACAGTCGGCGTCCTACTGTTTGTAACAGTGAACGCGGACTGTTCACTATCTGCACTCGACCGGAGCTAAAGTCAGTGAACCACAGCAACCTGCACACCTCCACTCAGTCGGGACCTCCGACCACCACCAGGACCCACATCATCCAGCTGTGGGAGACCCCTGTCACCAACCGCAAGTATCATGCTAGCCCTGTTGGGCATTATACAAGGGGTTGTATGGACTGTAACAGAAGGGGGTTTATGTGTCTGGCTTTAGCACTCTGCCTTAAATAGACATTACCAGTATACGACATGATACTACTCCTTTGTTTCCCTTAAAGCGACAGCATCTGCAACCATACTAATAACATGGCTGGGTACACTGCCTGTCATCTACCAAAGAGGAACTACCCATAGCTCTTCAGACTAGTGCTGCAGATACCGATACCTTGGGGGCAACCCTTCACCTAGCAGGGTGCACTTGGGGTTAGCACTACCGCATAACCACGCCGCATAATGGTTCTAAATGATGTTACAGGTCTCATATACATCTCTAATCAATTGAGAGAGTATTCCCGAGACCACCCACTGAGAGAACCGTTCTCGCTTCCCAGCAGTTGTGATCCAAGCTTTAAGGTGCAGAGAAGCTTACACCAGGGTCCATACGCCCTCTCAGTCTCGAACGGGCAAACAAGTTCCAGACATTTTCAGATCTCAGAAGCTGGACGCAGGGGACTCGGCCTCGTCCAATATGGCGTCCACCCAGAACAGGGGGGATAAGGTAAAGCCCCGACGACAGGCCGAGGGTGATCAGCCCGAGGCCCAGATGCCCTCTTACCTGCATAATCTCCCGACCAAATCGGAGCTCTCCTCAGTAGCCACAGACATGAAGGCAGCCCTGTGCGATGCAGTCACGGAGCTGCGGCGTGACATCCAAGATGTCAGACAGGCAGGCTGCAAGAGAGATGTGGCCATTACCCATCTCCAGGGTCAGTGTGATGCCACATCCGTTCTTTGATTGAGATGCGGAGACATCTGGGAGGATCTCGAGAACAGGGGTCGCAGAGCCAACATCAGACTCAGGGGGATCCCCAAGACGGTTCTAACGAACGCTATACCTGACACGCTGAGGCACATATTCAATGACCTGCTGGAACGCCCAGCGGAATCTCCCATTGAGCTCGTCAGAGCACACAGGGCCGTGAAGCCGAAAGCGGCAGCCAACGACCTACCCAGAGATATCATCTGCTGTCTGCACAGCAAAGAGGAACTACTTCAAAAGGCCAGGACCAGAGAGGCGGTGGAGGTTACGGGATGTGAAGTGAAGTTTTCCAGGACCTGTCGGTGATCACCTTACAGCAACGCAGGGCCCTGCGCCCTCTCCTAGCTTGCCGAAGGGACAGAGGCATCGTCTACCGCTGGAGGTTCCCGGTCTGCCCAGCTGCGACCCATAGAGGACAAACGGCCACGATTCGTCTAACGGAGGATGTGGCAGAATTCTGCAACCGCCTAGATCTCCCGGAGGTGCCGATCCCTGACTGGTATGTGGATCTACGGGGGGCACAGGGATCCCCAGAGAGAAGCGAACCGCGTGACTGGGCAGCACCACCCCGCCTACGGCTGGGATCAAGCAGGTCACCAGGACCGCGTTCTCGTCGGCAACGGAGGCAGCAAGAGGGGATAGGGGAAGAGGCGATCCGTCCCCTACGTGATGATGGTGACAGCAATACCCACCGTTCACCATAGAGGAGCGTGCGGAGTGAATAACGGCCTGTTGGTCGGTAATGTGACCGCGCAGTTTTCTTTCTTTTGCTTTACACAGTTGGGGTGTGTTTTCACAGGCGGCTAGTTTACAGCTGCGTTTGGGATGCCGAGTTTGGTCCCCAGCGACATTATTCGCTGTGGTCCTCAGACGGGGATGGCCTCCAAGACTTCAGAGAGCCGGATCAAGGACTCCCGACTGGCGGGCACGGATCATAGCTAAGTTGATGTACCCTGGGGACTGCGGGAGGGGGCCCCGCACTTCCCACAATCCCGGGCTCGGGGTTGTGGAGGTGGGTTACTCTCTCCCCTCCTTTGCGCTCATAGATAACTTGCGCTCATAGATAACATATGAGAGGTTTATGAGATGGTGTGGGACGAAATGCCGGTCAGGGAGGGGGAGAGGCTGTTTGAATGCCACAGGGGTAGCACTTAAGTGCTTCGGGCCTGTTATAGTAGATCTATTAAGGGGACGGGCAGGGTGGGCTCCGGATGGTGGACCACTACTGGAGAGATGTGCCCTTGAACCGGCGACTATGCAGCCATCCCTCTGAAGAGACATCCCCATGGGGGGATGGTTTTAGGGAGGGGGATGTCCTCGCCCAGTCGCTGGTGCCACTTGGTGGGAGCGGGTTTTAGGGCCCGTTGGTGGGGCGCTGGAGGGAGGGGGAGCCCTGCTTCAGAGTCCACAGGTGTTCTCCCATCGCCCCCACCGGGGATCCTTACATTACATTAGATCTAGGAGTCTCTGGCGAGCGGGTCGCCCATGCCCAAGTTGACTTGCACGTATCACATAGCCTGCCAAGAGGAAGGGGAAAAAGGTAGTTACACGGCCACGACACTGGGAGTTGAGAGAGATGGACGGGCACCCCTATTCTCTTCAGGGCTAAGGCCAGTTAGTGGGTGGAGAGAGTGCAACGGATATGGATCTGGAGTTAGGGACCAAGAGGGCCCGAATGTCTAAAAATGCTGGGTACCTGCTTCTCATAATGGATGGTTCAATTGTTATATCATCTGTTTGATAGTGATGGGTCCCCCCCCTTTGGGGGCCGGACCTCTGGTTCATGTTAATAGTTTCTCTGTGACTGTAGACCACGTAACCCAAGGATGGGTGACTTGCCAGCGGTGGAGTACACGGAGGCAAGGCTTCACCCCCTAGTGTCCCCTGCAAACTAGAATCGGGCATGGCCCTGGAGTGGAGCTGCCATTTAGCCCTGGTTAGGGGTATCTAGGTGGACATTGTTTTATTCGTCTATCTCTCGCACTGACTTAGATCCACCTCTGGGTGGAGCTGGGAGCTTTTCTTTGTATTTCAACTGTTCCTTTCTTTGACTTTTTCTACCTCCTCTTCCATTTCCTTGCCCACTGGGGACGATACGCACTCGGTAGGAACCCGACGCATTCCTTACTATTGCGCGGTTCTACAGATCTGTACACCCTAGGGTCATGACTCATCCGAATGATTTAATACTTCTCTCCTTCAATGTGAAGGGGCTAAATTCCCCGGAGAAGAGGGCCAGAGTACTGGGAGATCTTAAGGCGGCCAGGGCCTCCATTGTGCTACTACAGGAAACACATTTCAAACATGGGAAGGTATCGAAGCTGGGAGCACACCTGTACCCAGGGGTGTATCACTCGACCTCCCCGTCCAATAAATCACGTGGTGTGTCGATTTTGATACACCGCTCGGTGTCCCTGGATGTGGAGGTGGAGTGTAGTGACCCGGACGGTAGATTTTTAATTTTGCAGGGCAAGATAGATGATTATCCGATCACAATTGCAAATGTGTACTTCCCCAACAAACACCATGCACGCTTCTTGAGTGGCTTGGTATCCAAGTTGTCAGCGCTGGCGAAGGGGACGATAATTTTGGGCGGGGACTTTAATGTAGCTTTAAACGCCCTTTTGGATACCTCGGACAGGAAATCCTCCCTGCCATATCGAACTCTAAAATGTATGAAGTCCAAACTACAGGATCTTAGTCTGTGTGACGCCTGGCGTACATTACCAAGTGGTAGGGATTACACGTTTTATTCGAATATGCACAGCAAATATTCCTGAATCGACTACATATTTGTCACTCAGAGACCTCCCGAGACAGACCTCGGCGTCCATAGGTAACATTACAACCTCTGACCACGCCCCGACGGTGACCGCCCTCTCATTGCACGCTCCCATGACTGGAACATCGACATGGAGAATGAATACCTCACTTTTAGCAGACACAGTGGTGGTAGACTCAATAGCCAACGACTTGCAGACATATTTTGCAATCAACTAAGGAAGTGTGCCTTCACAGATGTCAGTGTGGGAGGCGCATAAATGTTTTCTCAGGGGCCGCTGCATTGCACTGGTGGCCCGGAAGAAAAAAAAGAGAAGGGAGAATGGGTGCGCGCCCTTTACGAGAAAGTTGCCAAACTAGAGGCCCTACACAAAAAGAGTCCCTGGTGACTAGGACATTGCAGGAACTGGTAGAGGCCAGGAAAGAGCTCAAACTAGCGGTGGACAGTGGAATAAGCAGGGCATTCACCCTTCGCAATGGGATTTATTATGAGGGCGGTAACAAGTCGGGTAAGCTTCTAGCACGATCAGTGAAGTAGAGCGTGTACCTCTCCCATATAAGGTCCATGAGGAAATATTCGACCTCCCTGACCTCGTCACCCCCCGAGATTGTGGAATGCTTTAAAGAATATTACAGTGCTCTTTATAATTGACACCCCCCGACATCAAGAGACGCGGCCCAGATGGCCATTAGAGTAAGGTACATCCGCACATATATACAAAAGTCTCAAATGCCCAAACTGAAGTCCCAGGTCTCCACCGCACTGGACTCCCCTATCACCGAAGCAGAGTGGACTCTGGCGCTTTCCCAGACGAAACTCGGACTCTGAGAAGGAGGTGGGAAGTGGACCTAGCTCAGCAGATTTCAGAGGAAAATTGGGAAAAGATTTGCTGGGGGGCACACAAATGCTTGGTGAGCAGTAAAGCACAGGAGACAGATTTCAAAATACTTACTCGCTGGTATAGAACGCCTGTGTTGCACAAGATGGACTCCTCAATCCCGGCAGAATGCTGGCGTTGCAAAACGGAGAGCGGAACTCTGATACATATATTTTGGTCATGTGCCTCCCTCTAACCATTTTGGAGGGGGATACATGGACTGATGGGTAAGATCCTAGGAGGCCAGGTGGAGTACTCACCGGGGGTTTTCTTGTTGCATCTTGCGGGACAGGGCAGTGGGAACCCAGCTAAATCCCTGGAGAAACATATGATCAATGCGGCCAGGTCGCTCATACCTAGGCTGTGGAAGGAGACTAGGGCCCCCACGGTGCGGGACTGGATCCAACAGGTGGGACACATTTGTGAGATGGAGGAACTCCTGGCGACTAAACAGGATCGTATAGACAAATATGCAAAATTGTGGGCACCCTGGGTGGTGTTCAGCGGTAGCGCTGAGTACAACAACATTAGGGAGGGATCAGGGTAACAGGATGTGGAGGGATACCCTTCACGTAGAGGCCAAAGGGAGGTTGGAGGACCATCAAGACCGACTAGAACACGGGTATGAGATCCCCAGTGGGAAAGAAAAGTGGAGCTTTCTTTCTTATTGCCTGTCCTTTCCCTTTCTCACTTTATCTTTTTCTTATATTTCTCTTTTAGTCCCCTGTAGTGTCCAACAGGAGAATGACAGGGCCTGCTTCAAGGGGTCAATCCGGTTCCGGACTAGAGTAAAACAAACTCAAAGTAGAGAAGAGGAGCCACCCATGAGCGTGGAGTGGAGCTCCGAAAGGGTCTGACCAATTTCCAAAAATACTACAGTCTTTATGTGAGAACAGATTTTACCGGATATGTGATGCTTTGTACAATGCATATTATGTGAAGCAACCAAAGTGGATGGAATGTACCCCATGTGAGAGATATTTCTTTCTCTTTTTGTGTGTTTGTATTTTGTTTATCTCTGTGCTAAAAAAAAATAATAAAACATTTTGAATGGAAAAAAAAAAGAAAAAAAAAAGTTGATTGAGGGACAATTTCTATTCAGGCCAGGCAGAGCAAACGTTTTAAACATGAGTTGCACAGTCCACAACTTTAACCAAAATATACTACACATGTGTACAGGCATGAAACCCTTCTTAAGGTGCCCATACACCTTACGATTATCGGACGAAACTTTCCGTCCAATGATCGAACCGTCGTACGATTTTCGTACGACGGCCCCATCTTGCCCCGATTATCGCAAGGTCCAATTAGCGGTAGTTAAAAAAAACACCTGGACGACTTGCGGTAATTGACCGCAATTGTTTTCGTTTGCACATGCGCAGTGTTAATCGTACGACTTTTGACGGACGGAAACGCCACCAACCATGCGAACATCGTACGATCTAGCAAAGTTTTCAAACATGCTTGACCGTCAAAAGTCGTACGATTGTACAGTACTATCGGTCGGGCACTCTATTCACACATTACGATTGTCGTACGAAAAGTCGATCGCATACGATTGTCGTACGATAATCGTAAGGTGTATGGGCACCTTAAGAGAAGCTGGGAAGCCTCCAACAGACTGCTGCAACCACAACAGACAGCCATTAGCTCCATACAGGCTATAATCAAGGGATCATTTACAGCTGTGGTGAGATCACTTGAGGGATTTTTACCAGTCACAGTCAGCCATGGATTGGGATAATAAACAAAACCAGGATGGGGTATAGAGCAGGGGTCCAGAAGTGAACTGGGTTCTACAAAGATCCAATCGCTTATCTGTTGGGTCCTTAAAAACAGGCGCATCCTCTATCAGTATGATTTTTGCTTTAGGTTGGAAAACAGCTGGATCCAAAGTGGGCACATTTGACTTTTGCACAAAATCCTCCCCAAACCGGTACAAGGCTATTATGCTCTTGGGGGGAGTAAACAACTTGTCAGACCATTTCCAAGTTTCCGTAGAGATACAGTCTACAGCAGGTGCAATGAAAGTCTTTTCGGTCTTAGGGGATTTAGAGGACTAAAGACTGAAGTCAGCACTGGCAAAAGCAACCGGCTGATGTCTGTTTCAGAATGGTACACACTAGAGCTGCAGCTAACGATTATTTTCAAAATCGATTAGTTAGCCGATTATTAAGTAATGGCTCCAGTGATGGACTACTAGTTTATATTGAGTGTAGTCCATCACAGGAGCAAGCTTGGAGCGGTGGAAGTAAAAAAGAAAACAAAATTGGGGTGTGCAATATGGTGAAATAAAAAGTGTAAAATTATACAGCAATGAATGCAGAATGGCACCGGCTACAGAGGACTACAAAACCCAACAATACATTATACAGCACAATGCAGAATACCACCAGCTATAGAGGCATACAAGACCCAGCAATAGTACATCATAGCTGGTGGTATTCTGCATTGCGCTGTATAATGTACTATTGCTGGGTTTTGTAGTCCTCTATAGCTAGTGGTATTCGGCATTGCACCACTGTATAATGTATTCCTGGGATTTGTTGTACTCCTCTATAGCTGGTGGTATTCTAAATTGCGCTGTATAATGCATTATTGCTGGGATTTGTAGTGCTCTATACAGCGCAATGCAGAATACCACCAGCTATAGAGAAGTACAACAAATCCCAGCAATAGTACACTATACATACACAGTGTATAATGTATTGCTGTGATTTGTATTCCTATGTATAATATACAGCACAATGTATCATTAGCTATAGAGGAATACAATTCCCAGCAATACATTTCATAGTTCATAGTATTTGGGGTTGAATAAAGACATACGTCCATCAAGTCCAACCCATATAGGTCCACGCATCAAGAAATTGTCCAAACGTTTCTTGAACAAATCTACGCTCTTGGCTGAAATCACTGCCGATGGCAGTGCGTTCCAGACCTTAACCACTTTACCACTGAACCATTGTGCTGGAATTTTTTCTCCACCAACTTTAGGTGGTGGCCTCTAGTCTTTGTAATGGAGTTAATCTCAAACAGTTTGTTGCCAATGTTGCTGTCATCATTGAACATCTTGTACATGAAAATCATATCCCCCCTTAATCTCCTTAATTCCAGCGTAAACATGTTTAAGGTCAGAAGCCTTGTCTCATAGCTCTGGTCCTCCATTCCCCTAATTAGTTTTGTTGCCCTCTGCTGGACTCTCTCCAGTTCAAGGACATCCCTTCTCAGTACCGGCGACCAAAACTGGACCGCGTACTCCAGATGATGTGGCTGAACCAACGATCTATATAGAGGCACAATTATAGACTTGTCCCTGCAATACATCCCCTTCTTAATACAGGACAAGACCCTGCTAGCTTTGTTACCGCAGCTTGGCACTGCAAGCTACCAGTTTGTGTTCTACAACGACCCCCAAATCTTTTTCTATTTCTGACTTCCCTATCGGCATACCCGTGATTGTATAGCCTATTTGTTTATTTTTATGTCCAAAGTACATTACTTTGCATTTATCGACATTAAACCTCATCTGCCATAGTATTGCCCACTCCCCTATTTTATCCAGGTCCTCCTGCAATGTTATATTGTCACGATCCGTTTCTAGTACCCTCCCTATTTTTGTATCGTCTGCTAACACGGAAACATGTCTATTTATTCCCTCCCCGATGTCATTAATGAATAGGTTGAACAGTATCGGACCCAGCACAGATCCTTGAGGCACACCGCTCATTACACTAGCCCAGTCCGAAAAGGTGCCATTTACAGATACTCTCTGGACACGTTCCCGTAGCCAGTTCTCTATCCACGTACACACCACCTCATCTATGCCCATAGCCCTCAGCTTGTGAAGTAAACGCTTGTGTGGTACCGTATCAAATGCCTTTGAGAATACCACATCTACCGAGCACATTATAGAGCACCATGTGTGGGAAAGTGCAGGGTTACCCGTCTAACGGCGGCTGTCATCCCCCCCAACACCTGCTCCTTACTACTTCTCCCCACGTCCCTGTCCCGATCGTGCATGTGGGCGGTGAACGTGAGGCGGGGAGGAGATGCGGCGTGTGGAGCGTGGATGCGGGCGGGTCTGGCAGCGGCGAACGTGAGGTGGAGAGGAGGTGCGGCGCGCAGCGCGTGGAGCTGTAAACAGGGCCAACCAATCAGAAGCCGATTAAATCGATGATTGAAAAAGTTGACAACTTTTTCAATAATCGATTAGTTGTTGCAGCCCTAGTACACACGGCATCAAAAAGATCCAAAATGGCCTCTCTTAATTTGGGATTAATGGCAGTGAACTACATACCCTCAGGGGCAAGCTCATCAGTCAAAGACTGGAGTGACTTGGAATCAGACAGACAGTCTTAGCAACTGATGACTCAGAAGTTGCCAGAGCCGCAGATAAGTCAGATGCAGAATCTTTAGAACGTGTGGGAGTGCACTTGTGGCCTCTGCAGTCAGAGTCAGCCACAAAGTCTGACATGTTTAATAAAACCTCAGCTAAAAAGGCAGAAGACCCCGGCGATTTTGAAGGCTGCCGCAACCCATGTGATTGAGGTATCCCCCTAGGCTTGGCCCAACCAGCCAACCCATAAAGTTAGTCTTGAGAGACGGGGCAAGCCCTGAGGCATGTACAGCAGCTCTGGACCTGAACTTTAACAGAATGGGGTTGGAAAGCACCCTCAAGTCACTTCCAAGAACTCAACGATCTGCCTGTAATGCTTTATGTCCAAAGCTGGCATCTTCTTTAAGTCCATAGTAAGAGAATAAAAGCGCTTGGGAGGAGAAAATTGATTTTCTGTTGGAAAACATCCTGAAAAGCCAACAGTGGGGAATGAGGGAAAACGTTTACGATCTTGCACTGCCTATACCAGTCAAAATCTGACACTCAGAGGGTAACAGGTTAATCATCCAGCTTCAGAACAGCATGCATGGCATTAACCCCTTCATGAACAGTGTACGTCACTGTCATCTAGCCCGTTTAAACAGACTGACTCTGTTCACATTTGTTAAGCCGATGTCCGGCTTTACAACAGAAGCGATTCTGGTGACTCAGTTATCGCCAGATCGCTTCTACAGGCACATAAAACACGTGTCAGGTGCTCCTACGTATGAAAACGACGATCGCGCTACACATGTTGGGTATCGCCGCGAAGGCCGGAGTGAGAGCAATAATTCTAGGGCCAATATTTAGGCATATATCTCTAAACTGATGACCTGTGGGGGCTTTTAAAGCGTCATCTATGGACTTTTGGGGTACTGAATGTTGTTGCAGTTTCACGGACGCACACAATTTTTAACCAAGGAATGTTGGGTATCTAACAAATGGGTATTTTGTGTGTTTTAGGTTACTTAAGTGCATTTTTAACTAAATGTTGGGGTTTGATAAAGTAGTTACGCTAAGGTCCTGCAACATAAAAATGTGCAACTGCCACCATTTTATTCTATAGGGTCTTTGCTTTCAGAAAATATATAATGTTTGGGTGTTTAAAGTAATTTTCAGGCCTAAAATGTGGATTATATCATGTAAACAAAAAAATGGGGGAAAAAGGCCTCGGTCATGAAGGGGTTAATCCAAAAGACCACAAGTTCCTTTTGCTTAGGGCTGATAACGGCAGACTGCAAATCTTCTAAGAAAGGCTTATTCATGGATGGCAGGGAGTCAGAATGGAAGTCAAAAGGACCGAGTAGCAGCAGCAAAGAAAGAAGACAAGTCAGACACAGCCAAGGAGAAGCTGTGGGATGCTGCTGTCTCTATGGCGAGAATGGGTCACCAGCTAAGCAATACAGCATGTGAACCATTGCATGACCGAGGAGAAAACCTCTCCAGATAAGGCCAAAGAGGCCGAAAAACCCAAAAGGGGAGCCTATGAGAATGGGGCTGAAGCCAGTACCAGTAAATACATAAATCGTAAATAGTACTCAAGAGGCCCCCACTTTGAAGAGCATGCAGAGCAGAAGCCATAAGACAACTGTGTGCAGAGATTACCTGTGAATGCCGAATGATTCCCCACTCTGTGCTCAGAGTCAGACATGATGTGACCGCAGGAAGAGTAAACAAGAGGGTCAAGGTAGGAGGGTAGCCCTCAGTTACTCATGGAACCTGGGTAGGAGCTGAAATCCAACCAGTCAAACAAAGCTAAAGGTGAAAAGGCATCATTGTATGCAGGCAGCAGGAACCGAACCAGAAGCAGAGAGATGCTTCTAGGTTGCTAGCTTGCAGGAAAGAGCAAGTGGAGTGTGCATACCAACATGTACGAAAAAACACCAACAAAAACAAAGTGTGTGTGGGGCGCACTCGGGTGAATGGATTAAAGTTTAGTATGGGTCCCTAATGTGCAGCTCTGCATTGGAGCTCGTGGTGTGAAAGATGTTTCGAACCGGCTGGGGGAGGGCCAGCAGGATGAAGGAATGCGGGTGTAGTCGCATCTCCATCAGTTCAGGTTGTAGAGCTCCCGTGTTTCTGTTTGTTCAGTTATCGACAGACACCTTCACCTGTCCACTACAGCCTGACGAAAATTCGTCACCTGCCACACAAACAGGACCTTCAGACAGACAGTCTCCTAATCGGACGCAGCAATTTCACGTGGGACCGG
>NW_017308884.1:21098-38927 GCF_000935625.1 Nanorana parkeri | reverse complement strand
CCCTCCCCCCATTGCCCCATTGCCATCCCATCCCCACATTGGATAACAGAGGGCCACCTCCATAGACTCCATGTAAGTGCTTTCCGTTTTTCATTTCATCTTTGTTCAATTAATTTGCCTTCACAGAGTCCATACACATTATCCTCCACCACCCTCTCATACAGTTAGGCACATTTTGTCACCCACATCCAGATTCCGTTAGACACAGTGTAACTTTGCCACGTCCTTAGACTACACCAGATCAGGTTGTAGCACTTCTAGGCGTTTGTTTGTTACGAAAAACACTTCACCCAACTTGATATCATACATTTTAAGTAAAACAGCCACAACATTGTTCTGGCCTTGCAACTGGTTGCTCAAGCACCTAATATGGCTATGTGGGAAGATGGGCATAGCTGCACTTCCCAAACACTGGAAGTTGAAATTTTCTGCAAGACTTGAGAGAAGACGAATAGTATACTTCTGCATAAAACAATTCGAAGATCTGTCACATTATGGTTTATACCACAGAGTTTGGAGTTTAGTCTATAGACCTTTGGGGAAGGAACGGCTAGCTTTGAAGCGAACATGTGAACCTGCTGTGCTAGTCTCTCTTGTGATCTTTCAGGGATAAATTCACAGTTTTTGCCCTTTGGGGGATCATTTAGGGCTCATTTTAAAGCAATTACACTGTGTAATAATATGTAAAAACTTTAGCCTGGGATCCCACTATTGTGTTGCGGAATTGCATGGGATACCGCACTAAGTACACATTAGGTGCAGTTTAGATCCCACTGAATGGACTGCCTTAACAGTATGCGCGTTAAAGTGTGTACCAGCCTTATTGTCCATAGTCTGGGCACAGATGCACTTTAAGGCCCCGTTCCCACTGCGCGATATGCAAATCGCGCGTTTGTTGCGCGATTTGCATATTGCGCGACATCGCGAGATTTGCCGCGCGATGTCGCGTTCAAGCTTGCATTGAGCAAACTTGAATCGCGGCTAAATCCGCTCCAAAAAGGGTCCTGCTGTAGCGACACACGACCCGCGACAGCAGGACCCTTTGCCCCATTGGATTGCATTGGAGCGCGATATCGTGCGGTATTTTGCCGCGATATCGCAGGAATTACCGCGCGATAAATCGCTCAATGTGAACGGGGTCTAAGTGGTGTGTGGGAGTGTCAGAAATGTTTTAGCCAACAATAACACACATGTC
Organism: Nanorana parkeri; assembly: GCF_000935625.1. Taxonomy (NCBI): domain Eukaryota; kingdom Metazoa; phylum Chordata; class Amphibia; order Anura; family Dicroglossidae; genus Nanorana; species Nanorana parkeri. The sequence goes on along the minus strand of NW_017308884.1, from coordinate 37,732 downwards.
CCAATAAAACTGGTAAAACATGCTTTGCAATTTTAAATCCATACTCAATTGGCAGAAATCCACTATGGTTAGCATATCTACACATTCCAAAGTTGAAGACCCTGAACAAGCAAAAACATTTATGCACATTTTTATAATCTCATTTATTGTGTCGCCTGGCCATGTTTTTATACATCATAAGCGTTTACTGCACGTCTGTAAATATTCATTGAATTCTCGCAATTTCAGCTTTGTGCTACAGCTGAAAAAATTAATATCTATGTAATGTTAAACACATATACGGATGCCCATTCTGAAAATTGGTAATAATGTAAATTATGAGAAATCTTATTACTCAATGCAATTAGCTATACACCCTAGTGCTAGGTAACCCAATTCATTCAATCTGAAAAGGGGTTTACAGAACGTGTAGACATCCAGTTATGTTTTGTAAATAATGCAGGCCTGGAACAGCTTGGCCTTTGTAGTTTAGTGCTCACCTTGAGAGGATAGTTCAGGATCTTCATCATCCAGTGTAAGATCAATAACGCCAGCTGCAGATTTACCACTCTAAAATGGAAATTACAATGGGCTTTAAAATGTTATAAGCATTTTTAGGCTACTTTTAGACCTACAAGAGCCATGTTTATAGAAGCATTAACATTTTTAAAATATTATTTTTAGTTAAAAGCAAAGTCCACCTTTAACAAAAGAAAATTAAATGCACACATTCATAGAAGAAAAAAAATGTGCCTTCAGGTCCCTGTATAAATGAACACGTGCGGCCCACTTCAATTTCTCCATTAACAGATCCTGTCGAATGATTTGTGAATGGATTAGGCGCCTGTGTATTAGGATAGGAGCCTGCAGGCAGAACACCCCCACGATTCAGCTGAGGGGAGGCTGGATGTAGTTGGGGGTCTGGTGATGTGACTATGGTTCATGTTACAGCCTGACTATAGGTGTAACATGAAACATAGTAATACAAGTATATTTGGCCTTTACGTTCTTACCATTTGCATTTTTTGGTGCATTTAAAAAAAAAATCCTGTTAACTCTAATTTAGGTGCTGTATGTATATTTTCTAAAGGTACTATACAAAACCGAGTATGAAATTTACTACATGCACTTAAAATGCAACATACAGGAAGAATAACACTTTTCCGCTCCAACAAATGGTCAGTGTTAAAATGGTAACAGTTTTGCTGCAACTTCTATTTTTTACTTCCAGTGTCAACAGAACTGCATTACCAAGTCTGCAAGTGCATGTGTTCAGTCTAAGCGTATCTGCTAAATGTAGATACCAGATACATCACACAAAAAATAAGCACTCATTTAGAAATACAGATTATAAAGCATCTAAACCCAAGAACAAAAATATATTACATATTGAAGGTCAAAAATCCCCCGAATCGGTGGAAGATATACATGTATACTAGGGATGCACCGAAATATTGGCCACCAAAACATTTAGTCCGAAAATAGTGTGCATCCCTAGTTTCTCTCCTCCCCACTGGCCGCTGCTCTGTGTCCCCTCTGACACAAAGCAGCGTCCATCAGGGAGGAGAGAAACGGTCAGGAGGCAAAGCAGGGTGGGTGAGGAGACAGCTGTCACAGGAGGTCGAGCCGGGGGTCAGCTGTCAGTGGTGTCCGAAGAGGCTGAGCTTTCTCCCCGCACCACCCACCTAGCCTCCTGCTAAAGATGGAGTCAGGATGGAGAACAGTTACAAGCACTTAAAGATCAGCTGATCGCTGAGAGCTTGTAAATAATTGAGGACATAGTATGTTTACTGTGTCTCCAACTATGAATGAACAGGAAGTGCTCTACATCACTTCCTGTTCATTCATGATTGTGGACATAGTAACTCATACTATATTCACAATTTATGAATAAACAGGAAGTCTTCCTGTTCATAACAGGGGCTGCAGAAAAAGAAATTGAGGACTCTGTATCCTCAATCTCTCTTTCTATTTCAAAAAGGGAAATATCAGGGGTCTATTTAGACCCCTGATGTTTCCCCAGAGCCCCCAGGAGTAAACTAAAAACATAAATAAATACATAATAAAATAATTTTAAAAAGGTTAGAAGAAAAAAAAATTTTGGTTTCGGCCTAATTTTTTTAATTTTGGTTTCGGTTTGAAAATTCCATTTCGATGCACCTGTAATAAATACAGTCCAATGAGAGCACCAAATAAGATAGAATAAGAGTCCAAAAACATTTAATAATGGAATGGGTTCGTAAACAGCAGAAAAGAACATTGAACACAAGTTTTGCTGATTCAATGATGTTGGCTATACCCTACACAGCAAGTAATTAATCCCTGTTGATTTGTGCCAGTTTTTGAATCCATAATGCTACCAATCATGTCTAATCCCTGAAACATGTTGGCTGTTCTTTACTGCTGTTGATTAACCTATTCTATTATTAAACGTTTTAGGACTCTCATTCTGTATTGTCTGGCACCCTCTCTGGTCTTTATATATGCGTATATATTCAACCTTGGGTTCCCTTGTATGTGAAATATCCTGTTTTTCTTAAAAACAGCCTCACCGGAGCCATTGTGCATTTATCAAGTTCCGGTCTTCTGAATATGTCCCCAGCGCATCACCTGTACTTTTTCCAGATCTTGCAGTGGTGGCTGCCATAGCTTTTTTTTTTTTTAAAGCCTGTCCAGCTTGTTGCTGAACCTGGACTCCAGCAGAACCACATCTGGCATCCACCACCTATGAGACTCAATCCTGCGAGGGCTCAAAACATGACTAAGGTTGTCTACCAATTTTCCATGCCTAGAATATGTAAAGTGAAATGTGAAGTTCGGCCAAAGCCAGAATCGGGTTAGTTTCCCTTTGAGGTACACGACTTTCAGTGCTTTCTTGAAGGCTGATGTAAGCCATGGCATTGTTCGACTGAATCCTGGCCTTAGGAGTAAACTTGTTTATCCACACAGCTAGGAGGTTGAGCTGCAATGGCATGGAATGATACAGAGGATAGGGAGCTGCCTCAAAGAAGAACACCATCAGGCCCAGAACATTCATAAAAAAGCGAATGGACAAACTTTCCTGTAGCGTGAGAGCAGAGACAGCAACTTCTCCTATGGCAGGAGGACTCTGGACAGGGTCATGTCAAAGACCAGGCCTAGCTATTCCAAATGATGGGCAGGCTCCAGCACCAATTTTGAGAGGTTCAGGATCCATCCAAAGATCTGTAGTCTGCATCATCTACAAAATAAGTCACAGATTGTCCAAGTACCCCACTACAGGGATTTCCTGGGAGCACAGTGTGATTAGAACAAGGGCCAGCACCTTGGTGTACACCCTGAGTGCTGTAGACAGACTGAAGGGACAAGCAACAGATTGTAAATGCTGGGTGCCCAAAGCAAAAACACAGGTTTGTGGTGGTGAGCATGGAAAATGAGAATGTGTAAAAACTCACCCTTAATATCCACTGAGGGCAGGAAGTCTCGCGGGTGAAAGAAGGCAATGAGAGCGGGTGGATTCCATCTGAACCCTCAGAAGCCGATTGAAGATCTTAAAAGTCAAAGTTGCGGTAAATCTATCCCCTTGGCTCTGGGAATAGTTCAGGCTGTGTGACCCCTGCCCCCACCTCCTCTCCAGTGACTCAGGCTTGAATAAGAGCTATTTGCTGCAGTGAAGCTTCTCCCTTGGCAGGGCATCTAGCTTTGGGGCCCAGGTACGGTCCACCAGGGCTTAGCTCAGGAGAAAACCAATGTAGATAGTTGGCAAGAAATGCCGCAGTGGCTGAGAGCAGCTCATGGAAGCTTGGGAGAATAGTCTTGAAGTGGAAAAGTGCAGCAAAGGATGTGCTTCCTTTAGAGCAGAGAGGGTGAGTGCAGAAAGGTGTCCATCAATAAGACAGTAGCAAAAAAATAAATAAAAAAACAAAAACTGCAGCAGGGAGAGGGGTTATACGGGGACAGTCTTTACAGTTTCAGTTTGACAGCATCCAATCACTTGAACGTAGCTACATAATCCAATGGTTCCAGAATTAACTTCCTTTGTCCTGTGATGTCTAATTTTTTTCTTAAAAATAATTTTATGTCAAAAAGAGCAACCACTTATTCATGACCATCCATTAACCATCTAACCGTATTCTAATTAAAGGATACTAAAACCTCAACAACACGGGAATTAGTTAGGATTCACAGATCTCTTATTACATTTTTCTGTAAGCATTTAAAATACCTGTGCACTGCTCTCAGGTGTACGCTTGTTTACTGCTGGTTCTGCTGCAGGAGCTCGTCCAACCTGTAAATCTGAAAATGAAAACATGCAAGACTGAGATCTTTTTACAAAATAATTAAAATAAATAATTTATAACATTATACAAATGTTCTTACTATGCACAAAAATAAAGTGTATGGTTAACCACAAGAACAAAGTTTTCGTATTTTCTCCCTTTTGGTTTGGTTGATAAACCATTGAAAATGTTTTGTTTTATCTGTTTGTCAAGAGCAAAATATACCAGTTCCTACCAGAAATGCAGTGCACTCTGCCATGTTATTACAAGCAGTTTATCTTCCTGGTCAGGTTACCTCTAAACTACAGAACACCCCCCAAAGCTTTGGAGAGAAGAGAAGGTAGGGTTCTGTAGTCCAACATGCTTCCTGTCCTAGGGTGACAACATTGTTCCTGCACAGATATAGTACAGCGACTGTTATAGATTTCATGTTAATTGTATAAGTCAAGGAGTTATTAGTAAGGTAAATGTAATTTTGTATTTCTATCGAAGTTTTGGATTCAAATTTACTTTAAACTACGCATCTATACCCTCATTTCAATGACGGAATAATTAAAATTGAACATTTTCTTTTCTACAGTGTTCTACTGTAAAGAGATTGTACTTAGTTTCCTGTCGAGGTGATTAAGGGACAAGTGGCATAAATGTTTAATAATAACCTTTATGTTATTAAATACAAGTTGACATATATACACATTACATCTATATCTATATATATAATTTGGCCCAACCAATTAACATCAGAAGTTTCCCTATTGATTTGAAAAAGTTCCACCCATGTGTAAATGTCACATGATTGGTCACATCAGTATAACCACACCTATTCTCAAAGGCCTGCAAGTCTGTAACACTACTGAGCAAGCAAAATGAAGACCAATGAGCTCTCCAAACAGGTCAGAGAAGGTTTTGAGAAGTTTACTTTGGGATATTTTTTTATTTTTTATAAACCAACCCAAAGAGCACAGGGCACCATTAAATCCATCATACCAAAAAGGAACTATGGCACCACTACAAACCGCCCACCAAAACTTACAGACCAAGCAAGCAGAGCATTTATCAAAGATGCAACAAAGTCCCCCAAATATAACACTGAAGGAGCTAAAAAGATCCACAGCAGATTCAGGGGTCCACGGGACCGCTTTCACCTGTACACTGCACAGAGTGTGGGCTTTATGGAGTAGTGGCAAGAAAAATAAAAAAAAACCAAAACCCATATTTGGTGTTTGCCACAAATAGCATGTGCCGGACTCCCAAAATCAAATGGAAGAAGGTTCACAGGTTAGATGAGACTAAAACTGAGTGTCTTGGCCATCATGCGAAGTTTTGGGTTTACCCCACAAATAAAATTTCCTAAATCACACTGATCACCATCCCCGGAGTGAAGCACTGCGGTGGCTGCATCATGCTGTTGGGATGTTGGGATTGGAAATATGGTGCGTGTTAAAGGAGGGGGGAGAAGGTGGCACTAAATACAGGGCAAATCATGAAGAGAACACATTTCAGTCTGCCACAGACTTGCATTGGAGTGGAGTGAACTCTTTCCCTGTATCGGCAGATTCATGACTGGGGACTTAGTAAGTGATCACTATCTGCTCAGTTTATGAATGAACAGGAAACAGCGCAGTACAGAGGCTTCCTGTCCATTCATGACTGGGCTGACAGTAAATATTTACTACATTGTGAATGAACAGGAAGCCTCTGTACTGAGTTCTTCCTGTCCATTGAGTGCTGGGGCTGCAGATAAAGAGATTGAGGATTCAATCTCTTTCTATTTCAAAATGGAAATATCAGAGGTCCGTTTAGAGTCCAAATATTTTCCCGAAGCCACTGACCATAAAATAAAAAAATAAAGTTCAGAAAAATAACCCCACCCATACGCCATATTGTGGTGTACGTCAAGCACATGTGCTGCAGTGCGTTGATAGAACACATCGTAGTGCTTGATATTTGCAATTTTAAATTTGCAAATACTTAAAATGTATCAACTAAAGGTGGCCATACACTGTACAACCACGACAGTGATTAAAAAAACTTACGATCTGCCCATCTTGGACAGGCAGATCGCACTCTCGATCATCGCAAGCCCGTCCCCCTGAGGGACGGGCTTCCGATGACCGCAATGCTGAACGGGCAGTGTGCGCGTGCGCACACCGGCCCGTTCGGCATTTGTCTACCGAGCACCGTTCAAACCAGCCGAAAATCGTACGATTCTCGGCTGGTTTTCTAACATGCTCCTTAGACAAAAGACGTGCGACCGTACAGTAGAAACGGTCGCACGTCTTCGTTCACACTGTTTCTCGTACGAGAATCGAGCAGTGTATGGGCACCTTTAGATTTAGTAGGAATCTTGTAAATCATGTGTGGTTTTTTTGTGTGGGCGGGTATAATGATTTTAGAGTATTTTTAGCTGAAATATTTATTTGATAAACATTTGCGCAACTGTCGCAAGACCTACAAAATTAGTAGTACCATCTTTTTATTTTACTAGTCCTGTGCTTTCATAAAATTAATGGTTTACAAAGAAAAAGACATTTGAAAAAAATGGTCTGGCCACTTCAGGTTAAAAGTGTTAAAGGGTTTCTAAACCCTCAGTTTTTTTGCATATATCTACTGCTAGCAAGCAGTAGATATATGCAAAAAGTTTTTTAATAAAGCAAAACGCTTTAACAGCGGTTTAAACTTATCCCGTCTTTGAGAACCCGAAACTGCTTGGGTGGCCACAAAGCATCTTGGGGCGGGGGCATGCGCAGTTCGGATTTTCGGCCGAGAGACGAGGAGAGATGCAAGGTAAGTCTATGGACACGTGCACCCGCATGCAGACACCACGGGATCGGAAGTGCCAGCAAGGACCCTTCCTTCCTGGATGTAACAGGTCGTGTATACATGGCCTATTAGTCCCGCCCACTTGTGCGCAGCGCGTGCTGGATAAGCAAAATTTAAAAACCGGCAGCGATGCCTGTTAACATACAAGCGATCCACTGGCGGATCGCTTGTATGAGGTCCCGTTATGTGCGCCCCCCCTCCCACTGGTCCCGGGCTCTGCTGTGCCCAGTGCGAGCCCGGGACCAGCATAGTGGAGGTCAGTTCACAATCTCCCTCCGGTCCCCTCTCCGGTGGCAGAATGCAGATGTGACGTATATTACTTCATTCTCGTGTCACTCTCCAGCTTCAGACGCTGGAGAGAAGCTGATGAAGCAGATCTCTGCTTCATCAGCTTCTTCAGGGTGGTCATAGGTGACATTAGGGGTCTTGGAGACCCCTGATGTCTCCATAAAGAGGACCTGTCACATCTTTTGCTATCACATAGGGGGGTTTCTTAGCCCCCTCTGTGATAGCAATAAAGTGAGAAAAAAAAATAGAAAAAAAAATTAGTTTCCCCAAAATGTTTAAGTTACAAATAAAAAAAAATGTTTTTTTAAAGTCCCCAACCCTACATACACGCATGTAAACATGCGTCAGGTGTGCATACCTGCAAAAACGATTGCGCCCATTACGCCGCACAAGTTACATATCGCCGCAAACGTTGCAGTGAGAGCAATAATTCTAGGCCTATCAATCACTGATACCACGAAACTGATGAGCTGTAAAAGCTTTTAAAGTGTCGCCTATGGTCAATTTTGGGTTTGCTAGTTTTTTGCGATTACGCACAATTTTTAAGCTTGACATGTTTGTGTCTATTTACCTGACGTGACCCCGTCTTTTATATTTTTAAGAAAAAAATTGGGGTAATAATAAATGTTTCCTAACAATGTTAAAAAAAACTTTATTTTTTCAAAATTTTCAGTAATTTTTCCTGAATATAGTAAAAACTAAAACCCCCAGTGGTGATTAAATACCACCAAAATAAAGCTCTATCTGTCCCCAAAAAATGGTATAAAATTCAAATCAGTACAGCGTTGCATGACGGAATAAATGTCAGTCAAAGTACCGCAGCGCTGAACACTGAAAAATGGCCTGGCCAGGAAGGGGGTCTAAACTCCTGGTCAGCAAGTGGTTAATGTCACTTTATGTAGGGATTGGCAGCGAAATCGTGAAAGGGACACATTTAAATGTCTTCAAATGGTTTAGTCAAAGCCCACACCTCAATCTAATTGTGAATCTGTGGCATGACTGCTGTACGCAACTCCAACTTGGAGCAGGAGCAGTTTTGCTTTGAAGAAAGGGCACAAATCCCAGTGGCTAGATATGCAAAGCTAATAGAGACATACTCCAAGAGAGTTGCAGCTATTATTGCAGCAAATGGTAGCTCTGTATTGACTTTAAGTGAATACTTATGCACACTTAAAGCGGAAATTCAGTATTTTGAAAAGTTAACCCTTGCACTGCTCATTTTGTCTAGGGAGCAAAGAAATGGTCACCCAAATCTCATACCTGCCTGGCTACTAGACCAGTCCCCACAGCCTCTTCTCCCCCAGGCTCCGGCAAGCTAAGGACCCATGATGTCATCACATCTAATACAGGTCCATTAGATGTGAAGATGCCAAGGGACATACCACAGCTGAAGCAGAGTGGGAGAGAGGTGAGCCGTCATTGCTGCAGGACCGAGGATTGGGTGAGTATTTCTTCTATATTTTTCGCTCCTAGAGAAAAATCGAGCACTTAATCAAGCAGTTAACCATTGTAGTGTTTGCGTAGCCCCGCAAATATTCCTGGAGTTCTGCGAGATTTCAATATATTTTTGGTCCTAATTATGGCTTGTGTCACAATACAATATGATTTTTGACTTGGCAGTAAAAAAAAAAAACACATTTCTTTGAGCACAGTACAGGACACAGACAAAGTCAAAGACAACTGGGTAATATGCAAGTATCATCGGATAATTGGACACTGGCCAGAGCTGTGAGGACTCTTGTACAGCCCCTCCCAATCCAGGAAATCCTCAAGTTTTTTAGCAAGCAATACTACTTATAGTACATAAAGGGTCCTGTACTCCAAGAAATTGATTCTTATTGCCAAGTCAAAAAAGCCATTTTCTCGAACAAACAGTAGAGGACCTAAGCAACTTCAGAGATGGCCAAAAGCAATAAAAAAAAAGAAAAAAGAAGGAGGTGGGCAACATAGCAAAACAACCGCCAACAACCCAGACAGAAACAAAGGGGAAACCCCAACTTCAGACAGCAGCATATAGCCTTATGAACAGGAAAGCAGGTGGCAGCCTTCAATGCCAAAAAGCCCAAGAAGCACTGGCAGATCTAGTAGAGTGCTCTTTTACAAGAAATGGTGGAGCCTTACCTCTTACTGAACATGCCTGTGCAATGATCTGCCTAATCCACGTTGAGATGGAACGAGATGGAGAGCCCAAATAGCCAAGAGATAGACTTGAGCAGTCTGAACCACATCCAATAGGGTAGAACAACCGCCTTAGTATGGGAAGGACAAAAGGAGGGAAGGACAATGTCCTCATTAAGATGAAAAGACTTAATTTGCAAAAAAAATAAAAAATGTAACTATTTGGCTCACGTACAACCTTATCCTTGTAAAGAACCATAATAAGGTTCCTTTACAATAGCACTGATGGCTCCAAAATGCTTTTAGCAGGAGTAATAGCAAGAAAGCAAACTTGCATGCAAGATCAGTCAGAGAAATATGTTCAAAAGGGAGCTCACAAGAGAAATGACAGTACCAGACTCAGATCCCAAGGTGTCTGGTGGGAGCCAGAATTTTTGTTGGTTGGTAGGGGATCAAATACTTAATTTTACTCACTGAACTGCAACTCAATTTATAAAACATTTGGATCATGTGTTTTTTCTGGATTTTTGCTTGATATTCTGTGTCTATCATTTAAAATACACATATGATAAAAATAGACCTTTCATGCTTTGGAAGTGGGCAAACTTACAAAATCTGCAGGGGATCAAATTATTATTTTCCTCATTGTATACAGGAAAATAAGCAAATCACCAGCACTCGATACGATAAATATGTCCCTTTTATTGGACAAAAGCGTCACAGACATCCAAATAAGCCGACATTTCGGGGCCACACAGGGTCCCTTCCTCAAGGCAGAAAGACGTAACCTCCACGTCTTTCTGCCTTGAGGAAGAGACCCTGTGCGGCCCCGAAACGTCGGCTTATTTGGATGTCTGTGACGCTTTTGTCCAATAAAAGGGACATATTTATCTTTGTTATCGAGTGCTGGTGATTTGCTTCCTTTCCTGTGTCTGCATGGCACCATCCGTGGTAAAACATCACTGCGAGCACCATTTTATGCTTATTGGCCGGGACTGCTGTGAGATGTGCGGAGGGTTCCTCCATTTATCTACCTCATTGTATACACACACACACTTGCTCATTTGCCTATAATCCTGGTTGTGCCATAACAGCATGGAGGCACTCTAAATTACAATGCAAGTCTGAGGGGATGAGCTATGTCTTGTTAAAAACAGACACTCTAATACCTTAAAGCTTATCTTAACAAAAAATGTAATCCAGTAAACACCCCATTATTCGGCATTCAAGCAAAAAAAAAAAAAGAATTTTTTTGCTGGTGGCTCGATGTGCAATTAAAAAGCTGTCTTTTGCCTGGTGCACACTGTGTAAACAGATGCCTGAAAAACTTCTGAATCTTCTTCAGAAGAGGCAGGAAACATTAACTTTATAAAACTTTGCAAAAAAAAAGTGTGAACAGAATACCCAATTACAGCCTTGCAATGTTGACTAACAGCATCTAGATTCTGAAATTAAGTTCTAACTGCACTAGTAGAATGAGCAGAAACAGGAAAAGGCCGTACCCTGTCCTGTAATACATAAGTTTAATTGACAAGCTACAAATCTACTTAGAAATAGCGGAGCTAGAAGAGGTAAGTAGTGATCTGGATGGAAGGAGGTCGGTGGATGTGGTGTATCTGGATTTTTCTAAGGTGTTTGACACAATGCCACATAAATGTGTAGTACATAAGCGGAGGTCTGTGGGCATAGATGATATGTTGTGTACATGGATAGAGAACTGGCTACAGGAACGTGTCCAGAGAGTGTCGATAAATGGCTCATCTTCAGATTGGTCTAGGGTCATGAGTGGCGTGCCCCAGGGATCTGTGCTAAGCCTCAACCTGTTTATTAAAGACATCGGGGAGGGTGTGAATAGCAATGTTTCCGTGTTTGCTGATGAATACACATTAATGGGTACTCCACTAGGGAAGTCAGAAATGGAAAAAGATCTGGGGGTCATAGTAGACCACAGATAGAGCAATGGCTTGCAATGCCAGGCTGCGGTAACCAAAGCAAGCAGATTACTGTCTTGTATTAAAAAGGGAATGTACTGTAGGGACAAATCTATAATTTTGCCACTTTATAGAGCACTAGTTCGGCCTCATCTGGAGTATGCGGTCCAGTTTTGGTCACCAATAGACAGAAATTATGTCCTTGAGTTGGAGAGTCCAGAGAAAGGCAACAAAACGAATTAAGGGGATGGAGGACCAAAGCTATGAGACAAGGCTAGTGTTCACTTTGACCTTCAATAGCTTTTTTAATAATCTAATCTAAGGTAGCTCCAAAGTGGATAACCTCTCACATAGGGTTAACAATTCCCTTTTTAGCTTTGGGGCTCCGCTGACCAGCACTTGAGCTACCACATAGCTCTTGTATCTGAATGCAAAAGGCAGACACACGAGACAACAGACAAGCATCAAGAAACGCATCACAAATGAAATGAGAACTAACAGTCATCTGATCCGCACATTGAAACTGTTGATCAACTCCAGCAGTCGCCTGTTCTGTACTTAAAAGATGTTGTCCAAGTAGCCAAAGTCTGGTAAATAAGGACCATAACCAGAATGGTTGAAAAACGGAACCGTTTTTTTTTATTAGCAAAAATCATACAGAAAAGGATACAGGGACTTTGAGAGTCTAGGAACCAGAAATTGTTCATCTGGAATTTCCCAATCCTTATATATAAACCTATCAAAAATAGGATTAAGAGGGAAAAACCTTGCAGACACACATGTTTATGTGAACTTAGAAATCACAGAAGTAGAAATAATGGAAAAATCCAAAAGAAGAATTTTTTTTTTCTGATGCTGAGTGAATCTGTCACAGCCTAGCTACAGCATCAATAAGATGGCATAGTGTTTATGACAAGCATACATTAGTTGTGTTGTATTCATGAACTGAAAATATGCGCTATGCTCCATAATCCTTAAGGCCTGGTTCACACCTGGGCGTTTTACAGCGCGTTCCTACGCGCTATAAAACGCTCAACATGTGAAAACCTATGATTGCCTATGGGCATGGTTCCCACCTGGGCGTTTTACAGCGCGTAGGAACGCGCTGCAAAACGCCCTACGCCCAAAGAAGTACAGGAGCTTCTTTGGGGCGTATTTGCCGCGCGTATCCATTAGGATAGAGCCTGATAGCCCTCGGAAAGACGCAAATCGCGGTAAAAACGTGCGACACGAAAAGCGCAAATTCGGTACGCCTAGGTGTGAACCCAGCCTTAAGGAAAGAGTGCGCGCCTCAGGCACCTAGATAAGCATCACCAATGCCTGGCCGCTGTTTCATGAGCACCCTCTCCTGAGTGCTAAACTAAGTCATCGGGTCACCATAGCAACACCTAAGACCCCGTTCACATATAGCGACATACCTTTACAGCGGCCGGGATAGCGCGACTTTCGGGGCGACGATCCAGCGACGGTAGCGCGACCTTCTCCGTCGGGCTCCATAGAAAAAAAGCAAAATTGCGCAAAATCCGCCGAAAAAGGGTCCGGTAGAAGCGACTTGCGACCGCGACGAGCGACATGGAGTTAAGACAGCTCCACTGAATAGCATTGGCCGGCGACTTCTCGCGATATCACGCGGCAAAAATGCACGATATCGCGGCGACAATTCGCTATATGTGAACGGGGCCTTAGAGGCCTTGAAATTACAGGCCACTTGTGACTGGAAGAACCGGAAACATCAGTGACACCAACGTAAAATCACAAATGCTACAAGTGTTTGAATAAAACCAGTAGTAAGACACAGTAGGAAAGCAGAAAAAAAAAAAAATCACTTTCACACAGTGGCCTGCTAATGACAGTCTGCTGTTCTGACAATTCTGCCTCAGACAGATTCAGACACAATAATACTTGCGGTCCCAACCGGTGAGGAAAAAATATGGGGTACTGTAACCACCTGCCGCAGACAGCAGAATATTTGAAGAATGGCTGTGTAATAGTAAAAAAAAAAAGCAGGATTTTTTTTCTCCCCAAAAGTGACATGAAATTGAGGGTAAATAAGAAACAGAGGAAGCAAAGTCAAAACCAGAGAAACGGGCTGCACATGCACAGTGGATAAAAACAAGTGCGTCATCAAATCCAAGTCCTAGACGGCAGCAAATTTAAATAAAAATCGGTTAAACTCCACATAAAAGCATTTAGCCAAATAGGAGTCTAAAAGCACGCAGCCAAAGTAAAATAAAAAGGATGGAATACACCCAACCTTTAAACATGAAGTAAATAATTTTTTTTTTTACTCAACTCCACGGCCGTGTTCCTGACATAACAGGAATCCCCATATAATACTGGCCTGACCATTAAAATGATGAAAACAGGAACACAGGACCACTGCAGTACGCAGCATACATATTGACACCAGAAACGACTTGCTTCATCACAACTAGAGAAGATTCTAAAAGGTGCCCATTCACCTTACGACCATCGCAAGACTTTTGTCTTGCGAGGGTCGCAAGCTAGTTAAAAGCTTGTACGATCGGCCCATCTTGGACAGGCAGATCGTACTTGCGATCATCGAAAGCTGAGGGGCTGGCTTCCGATGACCGCAGTGAGGGGCGGGCTTCCGATCACAAACGTGCGCACACCGGCCTGTTCGGCATTTGCCGAACAAGCAGGCCACTAACTCGCCGAGAATCGTACGATTCTCGGCGGGTTTTCAAGCCTGCTTGTTCGACGGAAGACGTGCGACCGTACAGTAGAAACGGTTGCACGCCTTCCATACACTGTACGATTCTCGTACGATCGCGGGATTTCCCGCAATTCGCGTACGATAATCGTACAGTGTATGGGCACCTTTAGATTGAACTTATCTGGCATGAATCTGTCAGTTTTGGCGACCAGCTAGAGACTCCCAGAATTATTAGTATCTGCTTTAATTCAATTAGCCGCTCTTGGTATAGAATCTTCAATGAAGACACAAAATAAACTAACATAATACATGAGAAGGAGACACCCATTCTCCTGAGAACACTAAGAGAAACTGGCAGGCAAGAGGGGTTATTCTACAAGTTTAAACAGAGTCCCGGCGGCAAAAGTCGCCGGGAGTCTGTTTAAACAGCCCCGATGCTGGCGACGTACACTGTACGTCGTCAGTCACGAAGGGGTTAAAGTGATAGGCTTTTAAAATTTGTTTGCCTAGTGTCTACTTATCCAAAGGCAGCAGCATAACCCTACGCCTCAGAATTCTTAAGAGCGGTGTCCCTCAATGGATGAGAGAGAAAACCAACTATATTAAACTACATTTAAGGATTGAGAAGCTGCAATATATTCCTTCTTTGATTTTGGGTTTAGTTATGCTTGAAATTACTTGAAACACATGCAACTCTTCTAGTAGTGTAGAGGTACTTTTCTACTTAAACTGATTTTTGTAATGTTGGCGTGCACTACTAAATTATGTGAAAATATAAGATAGAGTTCCTTTAACCCCTTCACGACTGAGGCCTTTTTTTCATTTTTTGCACCCATGTTATATTCCACATTATAGGCCTGAAAAGGACTTAAAACCCCCAAACATTATATATTTTCTGAATGCCAAGACCCTATAGAATAAAATGGTGGTAGTTTTCATGTTGCGCAATATTAGCGCAACTCCTTATTAAACCCCCAAATTTAGTGACAAATTTAATTTAATGCCCCAAAACACAGGAAAATACCAATTTTTTTAATGAAATATAAAAGATGAGGTTACAACGAGTAAAACGATACCCAACATGCCCAGGTTACAAATTGCGTGCGTCCGTGAAACGGCGAAAAACTGCAGTATGGGGGCGGCCCCTTCTACGGGACACAGAAGCGATCTGGCGACAGGTAAGTCGCCAGAATCGCTTCTGTTGTAAAGCCGACAGTCGGCTTTGCAAGTTTAAACAGCCCCGATGCTGGCGACGTACACTGTACGTCGTCAGTCACGAAGGGGTTAAGACCCCCTAAAGGTTTGAAACTCAGTGGATAGAAAATTAAATAACTCAACTTACCTGTCCTACCAATAGACGATTCAGATGAATTATTAAATCCAGATACTGGTGATTTCAACTGTGCTGTGCTTCGATTACTGGTTTGGCTATAGACGCCAGAGGGTCCCGCAGGTGGCAGTGATTGTCTGGATGATAATGTAACTGGATGATTTGAAGGGATAGCCTGGACAGCCATAGTAGAAGGAATAGAACTGCCTGGAGAATTCCTCTGAATGTTTGGGCTAGACATTGAAGGGCTGTTGACTGTCTTTGTTACAGGTAATGTCACAGGTGTTTTTGTAACATTACCAGCTGTAGACTGATTTTGTACCGGTATGAATTCAACATTACCAGACTGCTGATTAGTCACCAATGTTCCTGTGGTACCTTGAAGGATCTGTGACTGGGAAGGCATAGCAACTGGAACATGTAGAATTACTGGCAAAGACTGAAGGGAAACAGACACTGGATGGGTGCTGCTGGTTGATACCGGACTGTTTCCAACAACTGTTGCAGTATTAGATGCAGAGAGAACAGAAGGGATAACTGGAGATGAAGTAACTGGTGGATTAGGTTTGGACTGAGCGCTTTGAGTGTTCTGAGCATTAACTGTTAAAGTAAAAAAGAAAATACTAACATTAACAAAACATGCACATATGAATTTTTTTTTTTAAACATGGAAAACATTATAAAAAATGTAAAGAAACCACAGCTTACTTTTTTGTTGAATTAGCTTCCAGTCAGGTGGTGCTCTGGTTTGAAGAGTGGCATTAGCAGATGGCTGGCTGACCGGTATTTGTGAAGCAGCTACTGATGTTCGTAGTGTTAAATTAGAAGAGCTTGGGGTAGTAGATGTAGTAGGCAAAACTAGAATATAAAAGAAACAAACTTTTTAGCGAAAGTACAAGTCATCAATTATCAAATAGAATTTTTTTTCAAAAATAAAAATGGCCTTCCATAAGGAAACGACAATCACCCAATGAAAATAGTCTATTAGTGTCTTACCAGCAGTTGGCATCTGCAAATTTGCAGTGGTGGTGGTGGTGGTGGTGGTGGTGGTTTCTCCCACACTTCGTTTTGATTCCAACATTTGTCTCACAGTACCCGCATTCCTACAGAACAAAGGTAATAATTTAAGTACCTCTCAAGCAGTACCAACAAACTCAAAAAAAATGCCTGGGTCGGGGGAAACACAATATTGTACCTGGGGGAAAAAGAAAAGCATCCATATGGTCTGA
>NW_017308884.1:18152-21078 GCF_000935625.1 Nanorana parkeri | reverse complement strand
TTGTAACCCTTGCAGTGGATCTACCCCCGCACTGCAAGGGTTAAGTGCTTGTTTTCACCTTGTAGAGTGTAAAATAAAAAAAAGTTGATCACTTGAACCCTTGGAACCGGCTGGCTCTCAGAGCGGTCCTTCCAGTCTCTCTCACCCTCCACTCCAGCGGTCTAAGGAGATATGCACCGATACCAATTTTTCAAGACCAAGTACCGATACTTTCCCTTAAAGGAGAACTATGGGGTCAGTGTTTTTCCCCATAGTTCTCCTTAGGGTAACGGGAGGACACAAACTAGCGTCCTCCCGTTACCCTAAGCTCAGTATACCGCGAGCTACAGCTCACGGTATACTGAGACGCCGCAGCCGGAGCTGATCCCGACGTAGATGGGATCCGCCCAGCTGCTTGAGTGACAGCTGGCTCTGCCTATCTAGAGGCAGAGCCAGCTGTACCCTCCCCCGTCCGTTCCGCCAGTCAGCGCTGGCAGATCAGAGCGGGGAAGAGGGGAATCCAGCCCCTCTCCCTGTCACGGCAGAGAGCCGTGACAGGATCGAGAGGCGAGCGAACCCGGTATGTGTTCGCTCACCTCCCGATCTACTGAGCCGACCTGTGACAGTCTCATTGTCACAGGTCGGCTAGAACTATAAGGTGAGTGAAAAGCACTCACCTCATAGTTCTCCTTTAAGTACTCGCAGATACCAACTACCGATACTTTGTGTGTCATTTGACAGTTTTTGTAAAACAATACAGACTAATGATTTTAGAAAAAGGATAAAAGGGGTCTGGGTTCTCCTCCCGTCCCGCTTCCCCAACTGGCAAAACTCTAGTGCCTGGTCGCAGTTGCAAGCGCTGTGATCCTGGTAGTTCGACCCCTGTATAGATGACTAAAAATCCCAGCAATAAATTATACAGCAATGCAGAATACCACTAGCTATGGGCCCACATGCACCAGCCTTCCCCCTCTCCAGACACCCCAGGCCCCCTGTACCAGTCTTTACCCTCAAAACACATGCTGTGTGCCTGCAGAGCAGGGGCATTAATATATTTTTCAATTTTGTTATGTTGCAGCCTGATACTACAGTTATTTAAAAAAAAATTATCTCAATCTACACTCAGTACCCCATAATGACAAAGTGAAAACAGCATTTTAGAAATGTTTGCAAAATGTATGAAAAAGGAAAAACTGAAACATCACATTGGCGCAAGTATTCAGACCCTTTGCAACAAGACTTGAAATTTAGCTCAGGTGCCTCCCATTTCTTATGATTGTTGCTGAGATGTTCTACACCTTGATTGGAGTCCACCTGTAGTAAATTAAATTGATTGGACGTGATTTGGAAAGGCACACGCCTCTCTATAGAAGGCCTCACAGCTGACAATGCATACTGTATCAGAGAAAAAGCCATGATGTCAAAAGGAACTGCCTGCAGAGCTGAGACAGGATTATTGCAAGAACAGATCTAGGGAAGGCTCCAAAACTATTTCTGCTGCACTATAGGTTCCCAAGAGCACAGTGGCCTCCATAATTCTCAAATGGAAGATGTTTTGCACAACCAGGACTCTTCCAAGAGCTGGTCGCCTGGCCATACTGAGCAATCAAGGGAGAAGAGCCTTAGTAAGAGGTGATCAAGAAACCGAAGGTCACTCTGACTGAGCTCCGGAAATCCTGTGTGGAGATGTGACAAAGTTCTAGAAGGACAACCATCACTGCAGCCCTACACTGATCTGACTCTTATGGCAGAGTGGCTAGAGGGGAGCCTCTCAGTGCAAAACACATGAAAGCCTGCTTGGAGTTTGTAAAAAAGCACCTGAAGGACTGACTGAAGAACAAGATTCCCTGGTCTGATTAAACCAAGATTATAATGTTTGGCCTCAATTATAAATGTCATCTCTGGAGGAAACCAGGCACTGCTCATCACCTGCACATTACCCTCCCAACAGTGAAACATGGTGGTGGCAGCATCATGCTGTGGGGGTGTTTTTCAGCAGCAGGGACTGGGAGACTGTTCAGGGTTGAGGGAAAGCTGAATGGAGCAAAGTACAGAGATATCCTCAATGAAAACCTGTTCCACAGCGCTCAGGACCTCAGACTGGGCCAAAGCTTCACCTTTCAACATGACAATGATCCTAAGCACACAGCCAAGACAACACAGGAGTGGCTTAGGGACAACTCTGTGAATGTCCTAGAGTGGCCTGGCCAGAGCCCTGACTTGAACATCTCTGGAGAAACCTAAAAATGGCTGTCCGACAGTCCGCATCCAACCTGACTGAGCGTGAGAGGATTTGCAAAGAATGGCAGAAAATCTCCCAATCCAGGTGTGCAAAATTTTCACTTTGTCATTATGGGGTACTGAGTATAGATTAAGGAGAAACGGAAAAACAATATGAATTTAAACAACTGTAGTATCAGGCTGCAACATACAGTTGAAAACAGTGAAGGGGTCTGAATACACTGTGTATACACATATATATATACATTATATGAACTTTTATATGAACGGAACTATCACTTTCTCAAACAATTCATCCCCACACAGCTTCCTCATGTATCACTTCCCCTTCCCTTTTAGATTGTAAGCCCTCACAGGCAGGGCCCTCCTTACCATCTTGTCTTGAATTGTATTGTAATGTCTTCCTTATATTGTAAAGCGCTGCACAAACTGTTGGCGCTATATAAATCCTGTATAATAATAATAACAGTAATAATTTTACGAACATGATGGGGACTGTGAATTTGTATGCAAGTTGGAACAGGTATATTGTTGTAACTCCAGCCAAAAAAAACATTTTGTTTAGTTTTGGATAGCATAGGGAAGGGTTAACCCCCTGTAACATTTGTTTTGCTGTCCTCACAGTGGGTCTAACCCAACACCATTGTATATATCTACATGTATATATCTATATAGAGATCTCTATAGAGAGATCTCTCTATAGAGA
>NW_017308884.1:4619-18127 GCF_000935625.1 Nanorana parkeri | reverse complement strand
GGGGGGGTTGTGCGGGGAGTTATTTAATCTTTAGGGTCTCTCACCTGTAGCAGGTCCTCCTCCCCCTCCCAGTAATGTACAGTGAGGTGTGTGTATATATAGGGGGTATATATAAGCTATAGCGGCCCCTCACCTGTAGAAAGTATTCCTCCCCCCACTTCCTTGCCCTCTTCCTCCTCAGTGCCCCAGCAGATATAAAAGTTGCCTGGACCCCAAGAATCTTCCCCCAGAACAGGACCCTGGACAGCTTCCTGTTCCAGTAAGGAGCAGTAGCTATGTCCGCAGGGCAGCGCTGTGTTCTAGGCTCAGCCCCACACCAGAGCAGGACAGCTTTTCCATCCCAGGTAGCAGCCCATCTGCTTCCATTTCTCCAGGATCTCTGTCTGTACCGTCTCTATGGCGACACATCTTGTCTGCAGGAAGTGAAGTCGCTGCAACGTGTCCCATCTCCAGGAAGTGAGGTGCCTGTAAAGAGGTGCGTTCTTTCCATTTGGAACCTCCTTGCTCAGTGATGTCAACACCAAACAGAGGTGCCTAACGCAGGTATTGGTTTTGGGAGCATTTACAGAGTACGTGTACTCGTGCAAATGCTCAGTATCGGCACCAATACTGGTATCGTTGCATCACTAGGTCCAAGTATCCTTGAGTCATCATGTCCAATACACTGTATTGGATGCGAAGACTCTAGGGGACATACCATCGCTAAAGTGGAGGAGGAGACAGGCTGGAAGAAGCACTCTAACAGCCAGCCGGCTATTAGGTTTGGGTGAGTATAACTATTATTTAACTCCCTAGAGGAAAGCGAGCACTTAATTTGCAGTCGAGCTATCCCGGCACTGCAAGAGCTAAGAATTTTTCCCAGAGGTCTTAAAAACTGATGTTTATAGTTTTTACTATTCTGTATTTATTTTCGACTCCCAGGTCACAAGTTATCTAAAAAAAACGCACAAAAGAAATTCTGCCTCCTCCCATTTTCCCACACATGCTAGAATGTAAATTTATTTTGCATGAAAATGTACTTGAAGCTGAACTTCGGCCTTACCTTCCATCTTCCACAGCTGTACAGGCTCCGACACACTGTAAGCTTCTCACAGTGTGCATTAGGAGCAGCAAGTCAGAAAGCACTTGCCTCATTTACTGGCTGGAAGACATGCAACATCATTTAGCACTTTCCTCCCCAGTCTTACTGGCCCTCCCCTTACATTAGTTCATTGGCTTTCGGTTCTTTTAATCATGGAAACTCTGTATCACATGGGTGCTACCACAGCTTCCTCTTTTCAGGAAGCTTAAGTACAGCACTCCCACCTGCCATGATCTTCTTGCACTGCATAGAGAAGCACAAGGACCTGGTGGTCACTGGGTCTAAAATATATATGTAATGAAAACAGAAACTCTTATTTAATACATTCATTAGCATGTTGATGAGAAAGAAAGGAGGAGCCAGGGAAAGCAATACAAGATTAAACTTCAGCTTTAAAACAATATACACTTTCTGAAGCAAAGGTCCTTTAGAATAAAATGAAGGCAGTTGCAATTTATGTTAAATGGTTTATCACATCTATAGTTTAAATTCTGTTAAATATAAAGATAAGACTGTGGAAGCTGCATAAATGGAAACCAAATATTTAAAAATTGTCCATAGGGTTAAAAACCTTTACAGGTCATTAATTTAGAGGTAACCATGTATGATAACCCCAGAGGTAGAGTGCAAAAAAAGAAATGTGAACAGCAGAAAACAGTAAAAACAAGTTGATGCCTGCTTTTAAGGGAGTGTGCTAGTTTACATCCCATTACCAATGTGCCATAAAACTTACAGTGGTGGCAGTAAAAGGGTTAAGACCCAATTGCTTTCAGCACACATCTAGCTATATTCTAGGTGCATCAAATGGTACGCATCTTGTAACAGTTTTCTCTAGAAAGCAGCCACAGAGAGACCCGTCTACTTCTAGCAAGCTCCAGAGACATAAAAAGAAAAAAGGTTGCCCCATGCGTGGAAGTAGTGGTCTCTGCTTGCGGTTCAGAATAATTATTTGTTAATATTTTTATTAATATTTTTATTTCAACCCTACAATCACCAAACAAAATGATGCAGAATAGGCTGAAAACCCCATTGTCTAATGGTAGCTATAAGCTAGTTTAAAAGGTTTGGCTACCAGTCTGTCAGCAATAGGTTCCCCCCACCTCTGTATTGCTTTGTGCCAACCCGGCTTCTCACTAAGCTGGAGATCCCATGTGACATTTGTTTTCCATCTGTTCCCCATTAGGGAGATACAATTTACTTCCTGTCCTGTCCACAACCAGAAATCTCTCCAAAGTGAGGGAAATCCACTCACAATTATCACCAGAAGTCTTAACCTCTATTCCAGTTTTTCAAAATGTATGATTTTCCCTAATTTTAAGTCTCAGTGACAATGGTCACCACGACAAATGGAGTGTTATCTTTGCACCCTTTAGCAGTCACCTATACCACATGTGGCAGAGAATATTTTAGGGTCATCATTAAAGTCTAAGTGATATGCAGTAAAAGTTTTTAATATATTACCCATTTACAGTTTTGAACATCATAGTTTTTTTTGTTTTCTTATGTACATATGATTGAGGCAATGACTATGGAGTATTCATTGACCAGTCACATTTTTTAAAGTCAACAGAAAAGTTGAAGATTATATTGTGCTTTGGTGCACTAAAAAGGAGGTATGTATTTCTTACTGAAAAGATTGATTTCTTAAAACATCCCATATTGCAGGACATAAAAAGTTGATGTAACAATCTTTTTACTTCTCGTGTTCTCTGCACTCAGAAAATATAGTTTCGGAAGGGGCAGGGGGGTCCTTTAGTCAAGGTGCATTTCAGGATGTGCGAGAAGACTGAAAACCGGGTCATGCGCAGAGGGTTAAAACTGTAAGGCTTGGTTCACACCTGAGCGTATTTTTTCAGCTCGTTTTTCCGTTCAGTGAAACGCGCGTTTCACTGGCGGTATGATTTTTTTCTCCATTTAAAAAAAAAAATATATACATTTTTAGTTTTTCACTTTTAAACTTCCCGCTGGCTCCGCCCCCTGCGACGCGGCCGGTCGCAAGGGACGGAACCCGGCAGCCACATCGGGGATCGCGGACAAGGTAGGACATGTACACTTTGCAGCACGTTTTGCAGCACGTTCCTACGCGCTGTAAAACGCCCAGGTGGGAACCATGCCCATAGGCAATCATTGGTTTTCATATGTTGAGCGTTTTACAGCGCGTAGGAACGCACTGTAAAACGCCCAGGTGTGAACCAGGCCTAAAGTAGATGTGCTGAAGGCCTGAATATAGTGGCAAGGTTTTTCAAAGAAGACACTATGTAACTATGCATCAATGTTGAAACCTAAAATGTTTTTTTGTATGTGATTAAATAAACATTTGCACTACTGAGATATAGACTGTTACTTTCCTTCTCTTTTGATCCATATCTTCAAGTTAACACTTTTTCTCCTAATAAAGTATGTTTTTTTTCTCTTCGCTCCTAAGTTCTTGCCATTACAACACATCAATATATGGCAAAGGAGGGTAAGTGCTGCTTTGAGAGGGTCCATCTGAGGGGGTGCTACAGCTGATTGTATTGTATACACTCTTTCAGTACCAACATTGTAAAATATTAAATACAGGCAGTCCCCGGGTTACGGACGTCCGACTTACGCACAATCCGTACTTACGGACTGGGTCCACAGTTCGCCTAAATGTACCGGCAGCCGCCGGTACATTTAGGAGAACTGTGGCTGCAGCGGCCTGTGTCCTTTCAAATCCCTGCTGCTCTCCGTGCATGTGTTGGCGGAGGCAGTGGGGACACAGACCGCTGCATACCGCCGATGCCCCACGTACCTCTGCTGATGTGCCGGCTTCCTCTTCAGCCGTTCTGTCGGCTTCCCCGGTCCGGACGATCCTCCGGCCTCCTGGTCCGGCCGCGGCTCCTCTGCCCAGCCCCCCTGCTTACTCCTCATTGCAGGCTGGGAGCCATACCCAGCCTGCTATTGGATATTGTAAAATGCAATAGCCAATAGCACGCTGGCTATTGCACCCACACACTGTCTGCTGTCAATCAGCATGGGGGGACCTGATAGAGAACTTTCTGCTTCAGGCCCCTCCTCTGCTGACAGCAGGCAGATGCAATAGCCAGCCTGCTATTGGCTATTGCATTTTAAAATATCCAATAGCAGGCTGGCTATGGCTCCCAGCATTAAAATACAAAAAATTAAAAAAAAGTAAAGAAAAAGTTACATAAAAATTAAAAATGCAAACAAATAATAACAAATAAAGTTTATAAAATAAAATTCAAAATAGAAAAAAAACCTTTTTTGCTGTGTCATTTTAAATAAAGATTTTTTTTAAATTATATTATAATCTTCTGAACAACAGGAACAGACAAGCAAAAGAACCGTGACCCTTCCCCTATGCTATCCAATACTAAAAAAGTTTTTTTGGCTGGAGTTACACTTAAACAATGTACCTGTTCCGACTTACATACACGTTCAACTTAAGTACAAACCTAAAGTCCCTATCTTGTATGTTACCCGGGGACCGCCTGTACAGATTAACAGCCGATAAGTAGTGAATGCACACTTTTAAAATGGCAATACTATGTAGGCAGCCATAAAATAAAAGTCACTCAATACATGTCAAAATGTAAAAATACAGGCTAAAGATACTAAAAATGCCTGAAAAAAATATGGGGAGAGAAAAAAAAACAACCCATCTGTGTGCATCTATCTTACTCATATAAACACTAGTATTTTCCTACAAATAAATGAACCAATTACTGCAACAGTTAAAATTTTTCAACTTGTTACATCACAGCTTACCTGTAAGCTACTGAATTAAGGTTAGAGTTTGGAGTGGAATCTGTTACTGCAGACTTCCCTGGTGATGCAGACTGGTTAACTGTGGTTTGCTGTATTCGATATGCAAGAAAATGTTTCATTAAATATTGACCAGTGAAGCAAAATATTTCAGGTATGGAAAAATTAAAAATCATTGCACTTATTCTTTATTTTCAAAAGTGTGAAAATGTTGCAGTCATGCTAATTGTACATTTTTGTTTGCTTTAAGATTAGATCATTGTGTTAGCACAACTTGTGCTTTGCCTATTCAGGACAAACGCATCAGATTTGCTTTAATCCAACAGTCCCCAGCAGCATACACTTACTTTTCCTTCGCTTCCCTGCTAGAAACTGAAGTACCCAGTACCTCCAGGTATATAGAAGCATGGGGCTCCCTTCATGTGACAGCACTGGGCCAATCAGGACCATCACAGAGGGAGTCCATAGCCCTCCAGTAAGCTTCCACTTTAGTGACTCAGCTTACACAAGAGCTTTCCTTCCTCTCCTGGCAAGCCAAAAGGAGCAGCAGTGAATCAAAAGCATATGTGGAGGTCTGCATTAAAGTGAATCTGCTGCTTTGCACTGCATGGGGTAAAAAAAATATCATTTTTACTTCCATTATATACTAACAATGTATGCAAACATGTTTTCCCATGTTGGAATGCAACATCTAAAATAAAACAAAGCTCTTCCAAATTAAAAAAAATTTCCACTCTGAGCTCACTATTCTCCCGTGTTATATGAAAAAGAAAAAAAAAAACACCACCCAAAAACTCATGCAATAACTTTTGTCATCATACACTCAAGGAGTCGCCACGTGTCTTAAGGGTAGAATGAAAAGCACAGCCATAACTATATACAAATACTGTACTTATACTGCATGTAAATTAGTAAAGAAAAAGATCATAATGGGGGAATTCATAAAAACAGGAGCAGACAGAATCTGGAGCAGTTGCCCATGGCAACCAATCAGCGTCACGTTTCAGTTTGTTGCGTTAAGCGTAGAAAATGAAAGAGAAGCTGATTAGTTGGCATGGACAACTTCTCCAGTTTTTATGAATTCCCCCCAGTAGGTTTTACAGATATATCTATTACCTCAGGTCTCCTCTTGAGGTCTTCCTTAGCAGCTCCAAAGCGTTTTGTCAGCCTTGTAATTTTAGCCTAGAAAAAAAATAAAATAAAATATGCTTTTATATGCTGACGGCATAGCACAAACATGTATTCACATATACATGGTTCCATAGAAGATGGACCACATCCGTGTACGCCACTTAGCTTCCAGGCACTTTGTTCCCAAGCCCTGTGTGAGCAAGAATATGTGCATATGTGCATATGTGCATACACTCAGCAGGAAGGGGCGAGAATAACAAATACATTATTGTTAGGACAAACAAGGCTTTGTTTTGGCGATATTGTCTTGCAAAATTTATTTGCCAAAGAGACTTTTTTTTTTTTACTATGAATGGTTACTTATTCTATAATTTAGCCTTTTTAAATAAAAGCCCACCCCTCACCCCCATTCTGTTCTTTAAAACACTACAGAAATTAACCAAAATTAGTAAAAATGAAAAAAAAAATTTAGGCTCTGTTCACACCAAATGCAGTGGGTTGTGCCGCATGTTTTTGCCACGTTTTTGATGCGCTCTGGATCGTTTGTGGTAAAACAAAGTTTTGGTTTTTTTAGTTTAACATGGGCTTTCAGTGCGTTCCAGGCATTTGCATGCGTTTTTGATGCGTTTTTATGCATTCCATATTTTATAAAATAGGGCTTGCTGCAGTTTTTTCACCTGCTCTGGACCTGCACGCTGCAATGTGAACTGGAGCAAAAAATACCATTGGAATACATTGGACGCAGTTTTGATCCGTTCTGCAACTGCTCTGCGATTGGTGTGAACAAGGCCTTAGGGGTTTTGTTGCTCAAAGCGTTTTGTCACACGAAGTTTCCCACTTAAGTCTATGGGACAGCAACGGGCATTTTTCTGCTTGTGACAATGCTCAGGTGTGAACAGGGGGCGCACACCCGCCCAATATACAAGCAATCGGGCGTCTCTACAGAAGCTGGAATGCTTGTATATTTAAACAGCCCTCAGTGGCCGTTTAAACTTTTTGTAGTTTTCCCACTCGTGCGCGCGCGGGGGGACGCACATGAGTGGGGGCGGGGAAGGACGTCTTAAAAACGCCCACCCTCATCGAAAAAAAAACTTACCCTTAAAATTTAGTCCCCGTTCACTCCTAGGCGTTTTGTCACTCAAAAGGTAAGCGCGACAACACGCAAAATGCATTTTTAAGGTTTAACTCCTGAGTTTAGTGTCACTTTAACTGATGTTTGCAGATCGAAGCTCATCACTTTGATCTGTAGAAGAATGAAACAGATTAGATATAAACCTAACGATATTACTTTGCATCTCTGTCACCTTTCTCAACAGTTTTGATACACACTGTCAGACCATCTATTTTATGACAGCAGCAGTCTCTACAGGTACTGTATTTACACAGTAATTGACAGCTCGCAATCATCTACAAGTGTGGGGGCGGAGGTGAGGGGGGTTAGTAGCAGCAGGGCAAAAAAACAGGGCATTCTACACATGCCCTGTGTCCTTCAATGAAAATGTTTTCTGAGCATGTAGCACAACTGGTTAAACAGAACATTGCAGAACACATTACCTGTATGGAATGCAGAACAGTCTCATGTTTTTTGCATTCAATTTTTTCAACTCGTGTTTTCAAGTCTGCTATTGCTTTATCAAAGTCTGCACACTGCAAGGCACTTAGCTTCTCCTCAAACATCCGCTGGATGACCTACAAATGAAAAAATAGAATTATTCTCAACATAAAATCCTTTGCTTGGAGTCCATAGTGGGACACAGGAAGTATTATACTTCCACAAAATTGCCACCTCCACAAAACCTGAACAATGCAAACAAACAAAAAATCTGTATGTCATCCCAGGATAACACCTACTCTACCAGCATGCCCTGTTCTTGCTAGAGGATATCTGCAGCAGGAGACTAGTTTGTTCCTCCCGCCGAAAGTACAGTGAGACATGTATCAACATCCTTCACCTGAAACAGGTCCAGGAAATAAAATTTTGGAAGTTAGAAAGAACTAACCTCCAGAAGATTGCCCCTGGGAGGAAGGTTCAGGGCAGGGGATACCGAGACCAACAGTAGTGCCTACAACAGGAAGCAAACTACACCTCCCGACTTTCATCTCGATGATGAAAGCACAGAAGTACCTAAATAGTGTCCAGCAGTGTCTGAATCAGAAGACCTGACCAAAGAGGGAACGGACTATATAGAACAAACCAACTGATCTGAAAATCCAGAAAGCAGTCCCAGGCACAATAAATGCTCCAGAAGAAGATGCTGCCCTAAAGATGGCACCATTCTTTTGAAAAGAAGAAGCAGAACAAGTAATTGTCAGGGGAGTACTGCAATCTCTGAGGGGCAAAATATACCCAGAAGTGTTACACTTATAACATTCACTTAACATGAAAAAAAAAACATCTCATGCTGGATCAACTTTAATACGTATAAGAACAAAGTGAACAAACTGATGAATATTTCACCAATCAGATTTAGACTGAATCTATTTGCTAGGAGATACTGTATATTGCACACAATCCCTGCTCTATGAACAGATTTATTAAAAAATTATTTCTTCTTAAGACATCACTGAGCAAAGGTCGCTAAAAACTATCAATGCATTAGAGGCTTTTTCAAAGCATTTTCAATCAGTATAAAGAAAAGCTCAAGGTAAAGTTTAAGGATGTTATCTAAAGCATAGGTCTTTAGATAACTGTTATCAGTTAAATCGAAACTTCATACCTTTTGCAACTTCTGGTTGAGATCATCTCCTGCAGTTATTTTAACTTTAAGCTCTGCTTCATATTCTTCACCTTCAAAGCGTCTACGCTTGGAGCTCTGACTGTCCAAGTCTTCAGACTTTGAACGTTTTCGATGAGGTGCTTCACCTATCCACAAAAACCAACCATTAATATGCAGATTTTTGCTTGTATTGATGCAGATGAAGGAAAAAAAAAAAACCAAAAAAAAAAACACGCACCACACCTTTGACTATGCACATTCTTTAAACTGCCCACACAGCACCATTATACCCAAGATCGAGGACCCTCATATACACATACATACACCACCCAGTATTCTAGAATATAAATATACAACTCCAATTTCCACAGTCGGGACGCTGTGTAAAATCTACAAAAAACAGAATGCAATGATTTGCAAATCTCATAAACCCATACAGGCAGTCCCTGGGTTACGGACATCCGACTTACAGACAATCCGTACTTACGAATGGGGTCCACAGTTCTCCTAAATGTACCGGCAGCCGCCGGTACATTTAGGAGAACTGTGGCTGCAGCGGCCTGTGTCCTTTCAAATGCCCGCTGCTCTCCGTGCCTGTGTTGGCGGAGGCAGCGGGGACACATACCGCTGCATACCGCCGATGCCCCACGTACCTCCGCTGATGTGCCGGCTTCCTCTGCCCCGCCCCCCTGCCTACTCTTCATTGCAGGCTGGGAGCCATACCCAGCCTGCTATTGGATAGTGTAAAATGCAATAGCCAATAGTACGCTGGCTATTGCACCCGCACACTGTCTGCTGTCAATCAGCATGGGGGGACCTGATAAGAGAACTTTCTGCTTCAGGCGCCTCCTCTGCTGACAGCAGGCAGATGCAATAGCCAGCCTGTTATTGCAATTTGAAATATCCAATAGCAGGCTGGCTATTGCTCCCAGCATTACAATAAAAAAAAAAAAAAACTAAAAAAAAAGTGTAAAGAAAAAAAAGTTAAATAAAAATTAAAAATGCAAATAAATAATAAAAAAGTTTATAAAATAAAAAATATTTTTTTTTGCTGTGTCATTTTAAATAAAAAATTGTTTTAATTGTATTATAATCTTCTGAACAACAGGGACAGCAAAAGATCTGTAACCCTTCCCTATGCTATCCAAAACTAGGTTACACTTAAAAAATGTTCCGACTTGCATACAAATTCAACTTAAGTACAAACCTAAAGTCCCTAACTTGTATGTAACCCGGGGACTGCCTGTATTTTATTAACAATCGAAAATCATGTGACATTTTTAAAATAAGAAGATTTACCATTGTGAGAAAAAAATAAGGTCATTTTGAAATTGATGGTAGCAACACATCTCAAAAAAGTTGGGACAGGGCAACAAAGAGCTGGCAAAAGTGGTGCTAACAAGGAAGAGCTGGAAGAACATGTTGCAACTAAGTTAATTGGCAACAGGTCAGTAACAGGATTGCGTATTAAAAAAGAAAAAAAGCATCTTAGTATTTTTTTCCTAAAGGGTGTTTTATGCGTAACACACAATTACGCAGAATTAACAATTATGGAAGCAAATCAGTAACATTGTGTAGTTCTGCTGAATAGCAAGATTTGCTTTATTTTATGAGCTAGTTTTATAAAAGACCCTGGTTTGCATTATGTTAAAGGGTCATTCATTCCAAAAGTAGATTTAATTGCTGGGTCAATCCTCCCAGGTGAATCACCTATCGGCTCCTTCTGTTTTTTGACTTCCTATAGAGCATTTATCATGGTCATGATATTACTTTCCCTGTTAAAACAGAAGAGCGGAGTTTCAAAACAATTTGGAAAGAGCAAGATTCTCAAGACGAGTCTTTTTTTTTGCAGTTAACACCCTGTGCTGCTACACCAGAAAAATATTGGAGGATACAAATTGTCAACTTTTTAAAGGGGATTACAATGAGAGTAGAGCTACAAAATGAGAGTAGAGCTACAAAATGAGAGTAGAGCTACAAAATGAGAGTAGAGCTACACATGAGAGTAGAGCTACACATGAGAGTAGAGCTACACATGAGAGTAGAGCTACACATGAGAGTAGAGCTACACATGAGAGTAGAGCTACACATGAGAGTAGAGATACAATGAGAGTAGAGATACAATGAGATATCCATTTGTTTTTACAGTTCTAAGAGCAGAAACAGGGCATTATTATTACATGTAGGGATGCACCGATACATCGGCCGTAAATTGCACTTTTGGCATAACGCCGAAAGTGCCATTTTCTGCCCCGATACAGCGGTGCATACGTTCTATTCTCTCCTCCCTGCTGGGCGCTGCTCTGTGTCCAAGCGGGGAGGAGAGAAACTGACAGTTGGCAGATCACTGCGGGAGGAGAGTGCTGTGAGCGGCCAGCGTCTCTCACATCGCTCAGCCCACTGTCACAGATCGGCGTGTGGGCGGAGACAGCCCGTACGGGTGCAAACGCTCAGTGATCCCTGAGTGTGTTTGTACATAATTAAGGACATGGTATGTTAACTATATCCTCAATTATGAATGAATGGGGAATGATCTACATCACCTCCTGTTCATTCATAGTTGTGGTTATAGTAAACGCACAATATCCTCATGTTATGAATGAACAAGAACACTCAAAAGGATTCATGTTCATTTATAACAGGGGCTGCAGGAAAAAAAGATTGAGGACTGTGTCCTCAATCTCTTTTTCGATTTTAAAAGGGAAATATTAGGGGTCTGTTTAGACCCCTAATATTTCCCCAAAGCCCATTAAAGTAAAATAAAAATATTTAATAAAAAATGAATATAAAAAAAATAAAATGTTAAAACAAACAACATTTTCGGTTTCGGCCTGACTTTTTTATTTCAGTTTTGTTTTGGTTTTGAAATTTTCATTTAGGTGCACCTCTAATTACATGTCATATTACTTTACATGAATCATGAACATTATTACCATTCTTTACCTTTTCTTGCAGTTTGTGTTCTTTACGTTGAATCTGATTTTGCTGTGTCTGCATTTCTAAAAGTGCTGCATGCTCCCCAAATGTGATTTAATATTTCAATAAAGATTACCTTAAAGCTTAAACATAAAAAAAAGAAGCATCTTAGAGAGTCAGAGTGTCTCAGAAGTGAAGATGGGCTTCCCCAATCTGTGAAAAGCTGCATGTAAAAATTGTCCAACATCATCAGAATAACGTTCCACTATGTAAAATTGCAAAGACTTTGGATAAAAGTTAAAGGAGAACTATGGGGTTAGGGCTTTTCCCCATAGTTCTCCTAAGGGTAACGGGAGGACAAACTAGCGTCCTACCGTCACCCTAAGCTCAGCATACCGCGAGTATACTGAGACGCCGCAGCTGAAACGGATCCCGACAATTATGTCTGGATCCGCCCAGCTGCGTGAGCGACAGCTGGCTCTGCCTATGTAGAGGCAGAGCCAGCTGTACCCGCCCCCTGCCCATCCGTTCCGCCAGTCAGCGCAGGAGGATCGGAGCGGGGAGGGGGAATCCAGCCCCTCCCGGCACGGCTGTCTTCCGTGACAGGATCGAGAAGTGAGCGAACGCCGGTACTGAGCCGACCTGTGACAGTTTCATTGTCACAGGTTGGCTAGAACTATGAGGATGAGTGAAAAGCACTCATCTCATAGTTCTCATTTAAAAGCAACAACCAAAACAAAACAAAAAAAATAATGGTCAGGCCAAAACCGAAAATTATTTTTTCTAACTTTTTTTTTTTAATATTTATTTTTATATTATGTATTGTTATTTTTTTACTTTACTGTCAGGGCTCTGGGAAATATCAGGGGTCTACACAGACCCCTGTTATGAATGAGCAGTAAGCCTCTATAAGGAGTGCCCCTGTCCATTCATAACCTGTGGAGATAGCATGTTTACCATGTCCACAATCATGAGTGAACAGGAAGTGATTTAGAGCACTTCCTGCTCATTCATAAGTGGGGACACAGTAAACATACTATGTCCTCAATTATTTACAAGCAGTCAGCGTTGACTGCTTGTAACCGCTCTCCATCGTGACTCGCTGTCACAGGAGGCTGAGTCGGCGGTGTGGGAGGAAAGTTTGGTCTCCTTTGACAGCTGACTCCTCCCCTACACCGCTCTCCATCCTGAGCTCTCCTCCCGCACAAACCTCACACGGCCTCCTGTGGCACGACGCTCACATCACTCTACTCCTAGCATTGCAGCGCCCAGTGAGGAAGAGAGAAATCACGGATGCACCGCAATTTCAGGCTAAATATTTTTTCGCCATTTTGCTCAAAATACCATTTTCAGCTGATATGTTTTGGCGGCCGAAATCTCGGTGCATCCTTACTTTAAATATATCAACATCTACAGTACATATCATCAAAGGTTCCAAGAATCTGGAAAAATCTGAACATTTTTCAAGGCTGAAACGCAATATTGGATGCAGTGATGTTCGAGTACTCAGACAGCACTGCATTAAAAACAGGCATGATTCTGTGATGTACATCACTGGTAATCTCAAACAATGTGGAGTTCATTACACATTTCATATAAAAGAACATCTGGGTAGCAGTGACTTAAGACTGGGAGGGAATATTGGCATCAAAAAGCACAGAACAGAAATGGGAATGTTTCAACTCAATTGTTTACAAACCTACTGCAACATATATTCCTGCAAGCAATTCGTTTTAAAAGTCTAAAAGTAAAACCCATGTGGCTCACATCCAATGTTAAAGGGTAAAGTTCACCTTTTGCAAAAATTAAAGAAATGCATAATTAATAAATATATAAAAACATATGCATTTCTTTAATATTTGCCATTCAAGCCTGGAAAGCATTGTAATCGTGATAACTCGATCAGGGCTGCA
>NW_017308884.1:0-4509 GCF_000935625.1 Nanorana parkeri | reverse complement strand
GAGAGAGAGAGAGAGAGAGAGAGAGAGAGAGAGAGATATAAAAATGCATTTCTTTAATTTTTCCATTCAAGCCTGGAAAGCATTGCATTTGTGAACACTTGACCACAGCTGCAAAGCTCAGACTTCTGCACATTCTCTCGAAAGCAGAGCTTGTACCGAGTTTCAATTAGGAGAGATGAGGGGAAGGGTGGATGGATACATAAATGGTCCATATAGTGAGCTTGGTGCTAAACTATTCACTTTAAGGTCACTGCAAAGGATAAGGGGACACTCCGTGTCTCGAGGAAAGAGTTTTAACCTTATTTTTAGAAGTATAATAAGCACCAGAGATAATTGATCCAGGGAATATCCGATTGCCTTATGGGATCAGGAAGGAATTTTTTTTTCCCTGTTAAAAGCAAATTGAAACATGTTTTATATGGATTTCTTTTTGCCTTCCTTTGGATCAACTGTGGGCAATGCGTTCTGTTTTAGGTTTTTATTTTTCCTCTTATCTCTATAGGTTGAACTCAATGGACTTGTGTCTTTTTTTCAACATGGCTAATTATGTAACTATGCAATACTTCCAAAAATCTGTGAGCGGAATTTTAACAAAAAACTGGAGCAGATGTGAATGGCAACAAACCAATCAGCTTCTCTCTTTCATTTTCAAATCTTAAACTGAAGAGAGAAGCTGATTGGTTACCATGGGCAGATTCTGTCTGGTCCAGTTCACTGTACCACTCAAAAAATAAAGTTATGATCCAGAAATGCCAGTCTTCCCAGGGCCAAAGCTTATTTAAAATGGTCTATTGCAAAGTGGTAAACTGTTCTGTGGTCAGACAAATCTAATTTTGACATTCTTTTTGGCAACCATGGGTACCAGATCACACGGACTAAAGAGGAGAGGGACCTTCCGGCTTGTTCACCAGTGCTCAGTTCAAAAGCTTGCATCTCTGATGCTATGGGGGTGCATTAGTGCGTATGAAAATGGGAAGCTTGCACATCTGGAAAGACACCATCAATGCTGAAACATATATCCAGGTTTTAGAGCAACATATGCTCCCATCTAGATGACATCAGGAAAGGGCTTACATATTTCTGATGAAATATGCTGGGCATTGCCCTGCTAGGCAATGCTAAACCACATACTGCATATATGGCTTCGTAGTAGAACAGTCCAGGTGCTTAACTGGCCTGCCTGCAGTCCAGACCTTCACCAATTGAAAATATTTGGTGCATCTTGAAAATAAAAATCCAACAGATGACCCAGGACTGTTAGGCAGTTCGAATCCTATATCAGGGAAAAATGGGGCAACATTCCTTTTCCAAAACTCCAGCAACTGGTCTCCTCAGTTCCCAGACGTTTACAGAGTGTTTAAAGAAGAGGGGATGCTACATCCTGATAAACATGGCCCTGTCACAACTTTGAGATGTAAATTTCAAAATTACCCCTTAATTTGTTTTCTTAAAATGGTACATTTTCTCAGTTTAAACATTTGAAACATTTGATAGGTTTTCTATTGTGAATAAAAGATGGGTTTATGAGATCTGCAAATTATTGCATTCTGTTTTTATGTAGTTTTTACACAGCCTCCCAACTTTTTTTGGAATTGAGATTATATTTAACCCCTTCATGACTGAGGCCTTTTTTCAATTTTTTGCACCCATGTTATATTCCACATTTTAGGCCTGAAAATTACTTAAAACCCCCACACATTATATATTTTCTGAATGCCAAGACCCTAAAGAATAAAATGGTGGTAGTTACAAATTTGTATGTAGCGCAATATTAGCACAACTCCTTATTAAACCCCAAAATTTAGTGACAAATTTAATTAAATGCCCCAGAACATAATACCCATTTTTTTAATGAATATAAAAGATGAGGTTACAACGAGTAAAACGATACCCAACATGCCCAGTTTACAAATTGCGTGCGTCCGTGAAACGGCGAATAACTGCAGTACCCCAAAAAGTCCATAGAAGACGCTTTAAAGGCCCCCACAGGTCATCAATTTAGAGATACCCCAAAATACTGGCCCTAGAATTATTGCTCTCACTCTGGCGTGCACGGCAATACCCAACATGTGTAGCGCGTTTGTCGGTTTCATACGTAGGCGCACCCGACGCGTGTTTACGTGGCGACGCGCGTGCTCGCGGGACTTTAACAAAATCTTTTTTTTTATTATTAGATTTATTTTATAAAACTGTTTTTGGTTTTTACTTTACTTTGACTGCTATCACATAGGGGGGCTTACAAGCCCCCCCATGTGATAGCAGATGGTGGTGACAGGTACTCCTTAAGGTGATGCTGGGGGTCCAAAAGACCCCCAGTGTCACCTTTACACTAGAAATAAGCTATTGAAGTGCAGATCGCACTTCAATAGCTTATAGCTGGGCTGCAGGAGCCCAGAACTGACAGCCCAGGGACCGGAAGTGATGCAATCTGCATCGCTCCCGGTCCCATAGAACGGGGAGGGGATCGATGAACGGAAGTTCGTCGACCTCCTCCCCAGCTCCCCGCGTAAAGGTCCGCTTAAACATGGTGTCCACCCCCTGTACCTAAACCTCATGTAGTAAAGGCACAAGAATGACTGATTACACATTCTGGTAGCTTGATATATGGGTTTACGTCTATTGCATGGAGTTCAGGGCTGAACTCTTAGGGATTGCAAATATGTTGCGCCAGGTCTTTATATCTATTAACTAACCTCCAAGTGTTTTGTACATTGTATGCCAACATGCATTTCTATAAATTTACACAGTGTACTAATTTCATCTAACCAATACGTGAAGAATTGGTTTCCTATTGTGTACATAAATGAAAATGCATAAATCTAAATTCTGTGATGGTGGAGAAAAGAAATAAATTATGCGTTAATATATAGAACCTTCTCAGTGATTAAACACCAAATTCCTCCCTTACGTGATATTACAGGTGGGCAAATTAGACCTAAAAGGTCACTCCTAGATAAATTGCTGGTATTGATGCAGGGCTGCAGTTGAAGTGATGGATATCACTTCAACCAAACTAAATCAATTTTTTTAAATGTCCCTTTCCTCGGAGATGTCAGGTAGGAAAGGGGGGGGAGGTTATGGTAAATAGTCCCCAAAGTGTCCACAGACTTGTCCCAAGGTATCCCTATGGTCTCCTTTAGTTTCCACTTCCTCAATCTATCCCCCGGATAGACTACTTGGATGTAGCTCTCTACTTCCCCTCCGGTTAACTCTCTCACCACCACCTATTCGGCGGTGCTCACCCAACGGTGTCCCACAGGGGAGAAAAGGGAAACAAAACAAAGCCTTCTAAGTGCAGTAACTTCAGGTTTAATAAAAAGTAATCAAATGCACTTACAGGAACAACGAACATCAAAACATTGAGCGGTAGGAACACTCAGCCGTAAGAGACGAAAACAGTATCTTCTCTTGACGCGTTTAGTCTATGGACTTTTTCAAAAAAGAATTCTGTTTTTGTCTCTCACTAAAACTTTATTTAAAAACTGTCCAATCCCTTTTCTTCAACTAGAGTGGTAACATCTCCTACACCTGGTCTCTTCATGATCGGTGATACACACAGAAAGGGATTTCTGTGAGGGATACAATTTTTGTATGTTCAGAGGTTGATTCTATGGTCTCTGCCGGTGGAGCGGCATTTAAGGTGACAGG
This sequence comes from Nanorana parkeri, assembly GCF_000935625.1. NCBI lineage: Eukaryota > Metazoa > Chordata > Amphibia > Anura > Dicroglossidae > Nanorana > Nanorana parkeri. The sequence goes on along the minus strand of NW_017308884.1, from coordinate 861 downwards.
GCTCCATAAATGACAGCGTTTGCCGATTCCCGGTGGTGAGTTCAATTCCAGGTGTCAGCCGCAAATACCAAGTGCTCGCTGACTCTTAACTCTGAACATACAGAAATTGTATTTTATAAATCTACGGTGGACGGTCTACAACATCTGTGGGATTGTCTAACTTCTGTGAGATTACACATGGAGGATCTGGGATAATCATTAGGGGTGCATTCCCACTTGCGTAAACTAGGGGATAGTCAATAGTGTAAGGTACACATAGTTCCGAGAAAGAGGATTACATCATATTGTTGGATGTGCGTGGACACACTCCATAATGTTAGATATTGTTTTCAACTAAATGTATTCCCCTTTCAGAATTCATTAAATATAATAATTTCTTGGGATAAATATTAGAGGTTGTACACCACTTTCGAGACAAACACTGGAGTGTTAGGAAAGTGTAAGGTACACCTAGATTCAAGAAAAGAGGACCTTACCAGGTGTTGGATGGATGTGGACATTGGTAGACCTCAACTATGAGAGACAAAATGAGAAAACAAATCCAGACAAATCACATTGGCTGATTTGGAACAAATTTGCAAATGATGGTGGAAAATAAGTATTTGGTCATTATCAAAAGGTCATCAATACTTTGTTATATATCCTTTGTTGGCAATGACAGAGGTCAAATGTGTCCTGTACGTCTTCACAAGGTTGGCACTAGGGCTGCAACAACTAATCGATTATTGAAAATCAGTTGGCCCTGTTCACAGCTCTACACGCTGTGCGCCGCACCTCCTCCTCACCTCATGCTAGCCGCTGCCAGACCCGCTCGCATCCTCGCTCCACACGCCGCACCTCCTCCCCGCCTCACATTTCCTG
>NW_017308883.1:127406-127859 GCF_000935625.1 Nanorana parkeri | reverse complement strand
TCACTAATCATTGTTATTTATTACCCAGATTTCAGCTAACAAGAGACTCCCCAGGAAACTGTGTACGGATGCATATACAAGGTGTATATAATAATGATAATTGTCAATCCACACACAGCTGGATTTGTCAGAAGAGAGCCCTGAAGATCTGACAGATACTTCACAATGTACTGACACTCTGTTCACTGATCTATAATACAAAGTAATACAGGAAGATGACATCCAATATGTCCTCTATCATCACCATTCTAGATGTCTTCTTCTTCATTGGGAGATCCAGGTCTCTGTAACAATTGTTGTATTTCTAATGCAGAGAATGGAACCTCCTCCAGTCTGTAACATTAGGCAAAACTGTTTTAAAGTGTATCTAAACCCCCAAAATGTCATATATTGCAGCCTACAAGCAGGGCCGGTGCTCAGGGCCGGCCTTAGGGGTGTGCGAGCAGTGCGGCC
>NW_017308883.1:124800-125310 GCF_000935625.1 Nanorana parkeri | reverse complement strand
GAGACAGCCAGGAGAGAGCGCGAGCAAAGAGAGACAGCCAGAAGGGAGAGCAAGCCTGCAAAGAGAGACAGCCAGGAGAGAGCGAGACAGGAGACAGCCAGGAGAGAGAGAACAGACAGCCAGGAGAGAGAGAGAAGGCAATAGTAACGCACCCACCTGAGGCCCCACAGAACCCACCATAGATCCTGCACAGCCCACAGAGACTGTCTATGGTAAGCTCTGCAGGGTCTCAGGTGGGCTGGTCTGGGGGGCCCTTTCCTTGCAGCTGCTTACCTTCTTACAGCCTCGGCGTCCTCTACTTCATCCCCTGTCAGTGCCCGCCCGGCGGTAGTTCCATCGTCCCGTTCTCTGCAGGGCAATGTGGAGTGCGGCCTCGGCAGGGGGGGCGCGGGAGTTCGCTCTGCTCTGTATGTCGGCTCTCTCTCTCCCCTCTCGCTCTCGCTGCTGGGTTGGAGACGGAGCCGTGTCTCAGTGAAGTGCCGGCCAGGGGGAGCGCTCTGAACCCGTGCA
>NW_017308883.1:120522-124656 GCF_000935625.1 Nanorana parkeri | reverse complement strand
ACAGCTGGCTCTGCCTCACGCAGCTGGGCGGATCCCGGCATAATTGTCGGGATCCACTTCAGCTGCGGCGTCTCAGTATACCGTGAGCAGCAGCTCGCGGTATACAGAGCCTAGGGTGACGGGAGGACGCTAGTTTGTGTCCTCCCGTTACCCTAAGGAGAACTATGGGGAAAAGTGTTAACCCCATAGTTCTCCTTTAATTTTGTTAAAAAGGCTTGACTTCCCTGACATTTGGGATAAACCCTGCCAAAATACCAAAACTCAGAGGATTCAAGCTCTTAGGAACAAAGAAAGGTAGAAATGTTAATTTTAACATGTTCACTGGGCCAAACAATTTGCATCAAAGTACAGCTGTCACAAGAGAAATATGTGAGCTGCCATTCCTGGCTAACCTCAGCCATGTGTGACTTCATTGCTGAGGCCAACATAGAACACGTCAAAGATCCCTTAATACTTCATTGCTGAGGCCAACATGGAACACATCAGAGATCCCCTCAAAATGTGCATTCTGCCTTTCATAACTGGCTGGCTGGAATTACATATGAGGGAGGGATGGAGGCTTAGCTAAACATACATTTTGGTTGTTTTCCTCTAGTAATTTGTGGTCTTTCTCCAAAATGTACTTGAATGGAGTGCAGACTAGAAGTCATCACTATCTTATGTTGCATTTTATGAACTGATCTTTAGATATCTTTTTAAATTTTACTGGTGATCATGGTAGACCACATACATGCTGAATATAAACAATGCAATACTTAAACTAGTCTAATTTGGGATGTTAATGCTTGAATGCAGGAAATGACAAGGCAGAGGTACAAAATTGTATATGCTAATTTGCTGGGTACCCCAGAATATGTAAGGGGCCTGACAGAGGCGTAACTAGAACCCTCAGGGCCCCGGTACAAGAAAACCATAAAGGCCCCCCCCGGAAAAAACATGATTTTGATACCTTTTTTTATGACAGTCTGATGACAGTAAGCCAGCGCGTTCTTTATCTCAGGTACCCCACTCAAGCGGCGGCCATATTGAGTGGGGCACCGGAGATAAAGAACGTGCTGGCTTACTGTCATCCTACATCATTTTATTACTTTATTGCTGTGGTCTATGTCTATAGGGCAATGCCGTGGATGGCGCTCGTGCACAACATGTTTTGTGTAAAAACCTCGTAGTTCTGAGGAAACCGGAAGTAATGCGGTCCCACAACTCGATAAGTTCGCACTTTCAACACATCACCGGCCGAATGATGGATCACCTACTATTTGCCTGTGTTCAGTGGGTCCCCGTGTGCCTTCCACTTTTCTAGGTGAGAGGCTCCTCAGCCTTCCCCTAGCACAGCACAGTCAGTTCTTGCGCCAAGCAGCCATATGCCTCCCAAAATCTGGAAGGACACCCTGTCTCCTGTAGGGCCCGACATGTACATATCATTCAGGGCCAGGCAGGAACAGGCACATCTGAAGGGATGCGGGGATGTCCTGTTTGATAAAACATCGGCGTCTGCTCCAGCATCACGGATGTTTTATCAAACAGGACATCCCCGGAATCCCTTTAGATGGGTTCTTCAGAATGCTGTTAAACGGCCGGGAGTACGTGCCCCCCTCTGCCCTCCCCTCGCTAGCCACTGCCAGGACACTCTGCGCCCCCGTCCGCAGGTGACAGGTAGATGTAATTTAATTTGAAATAGCCAATAGCAGACTGACTATTGAAACCCCACCCAATGAGCAGAGGAGCAGACCTGAGAGAGAAAGTTGTCTCTGTTGTCTCCTTAGCTCAGTGGGCGGGTAAAGTGGGGGGGGGGAGTGGTTGAGGCTGCACCCTAGGCGGCTGCCTAGTTTGCCTAGTGGCAGCATCGGCCCTGCCTACAAGGCCTTAGATGTGGCTTCTGTATTCGTTTTCTTTTCTAGGCCTTTTTTCCTTTATTTTCTCCCTCTCGCAAATAACTCCCTTCTGTGCTCACTCCTCCACTGTATCTATGGAGGGAGCCATGGTTGTCACCCAGCCTGACCTTTAAACAATCTCTGAGAAATGCAAAGCATTTGGTTTATTCCGCAGGCTGTTATGGCCAACCAGAGCTGCAGTGAACAATGACCATGCAACCATCATTATACATGATCCACAATAGCGAAATATCACCAGCTTCCGTGTCTTATTGGAGAGTTAGACTGTTGTGCATTGAGCTGATTCAGCTGGTGGCCGTAATGCCTGGAAGGATCGATGTACAAAGGAGGTATGTCAGAGGATGAAGCAGCTCTTGAAACATCTGTGTCAAGTCAATAACACAACAATGAATGTGCACTTGCTGAAATACATTGTAGTTTTGTAAGAAATTCCAAGGCCCAAATAAAACGAAATGTATCTATTTAATAATAATAGATGATGGTAGATTGGAAGAAATATGATTAGCCAAAAGTATATATGGATGCCACCCAGACGTGAATCGAATTGTAATTGGGCTTCTCTGAGACTAGTGTAAAAAAAGGAATTAGTTTGTTAGCATGCCCTGCAGATCTCAACCCTTGGTTCTCTTTGAGATCAGTGGGCACCTTTTATATGTTAAAATGTACAACTGGTTTTACGCCAAGTGGTATTGTGGGCGTATCCATTGTTTAGGAAATTAAAACACGATATTATGCATATATACTCTGCTCAGACAAAATGGAGCCAGCCAGGTTATGGACAACCTAGGTGTTATTAGATCAAAGGGGCTTAAGCTGCCATCCAATCACTATCGTGAGACAGCTCTGATTAGGTTTTGTGGACCAATCAGAGGTTTCTAATGATAACGAATTGGCTTCGTTAGAATAAAGAGGCAGAGGCCATCAGAGAGGGGAAGCCAGAAGCCATATTGGGAGAGAGGCCCAGCTGAGAGGAGGGCATCAGAGGAGAGGAAGCCATTTTGGGGAACCACTGTCCAGTGTGTAAATCTTACAGGATGGGTAATGGCCGTACATTCAATTGACAAGTTATGCCAACCAGTTTACAATATAATGCTTGTGTTGTAGAGGTGTTGGGTTGGTGTTTCCCCTGGTTTAGTAGTGTTATTTAATATTGTTGGTTTACTATTTGTGTGCTAGTGTTCCTGTGGCCGTAATCTTTGCTAAATGATTTGTTGTTCTTGTTATTACGGTTCCGTTCTCTTTATCAATAATCAAGCTGTGGATCTTTAAATTCCTGTTGCAATACATTCTTTTAAACCTACAGTTTGTGGTGTGTGTTTCTTAGCTGACCTGCCCCTCTCGAACAGTAAGGCCTCATTTACACTGCTGCACATATACGCGCGTACGTGCGTATTGTACCATATGCAAATAAATGGCTCCATACACATAGCTGCGTATGGAGCCGTATATTTGCGTAGCGTAAAAATGCGCAAAAACAGAATGGAACCGAGATGCGTCCGGGCAGCATATTTCTGCGTATTTTACGCGCATACTCATTTTTACGTGTGTATATATGTGCTTACAGTTCATTAGAATTTCTATTATGAATGATGCATTCTGGGATTGCATATAGTGCACGCATATACGTGTATATACGCAATATACAATTTTGCTCTTGCCTTGTGTGTGATGCCTAAGAAATGGGTGTTGATAAATAATACGGATATTATTTATTAATATTCATATTATTATTTATTACTCATATTATGATTATTTGAAATCGCCCCCATTATTCTTACAGTTTCACTTCCATTCAGACTGGCTCTGGAGGCAGCAGCTCAGATTATATGATGATAGTCTATTCATCACAATAGACACACAGGTCCAGCTGCTCCTTTTTCCAGCATCGCAATTGTGCTCACACATTAAATCATATTCCACTTTTTGTCAACAAATAATAAACATGCCCATATTGTGATATAAAAATATGTAAATTCTTTTTTTGGAATTGGAGGCTGCAAAGCATTGCAACTGTAATCAGTGGATTGTAAGTACAATGCTCGGCTTCTGCAGACTGTCCCTCCAGCACCGGGTCTGTACTTGGGCTGGAGGAAGTTATCAGTGTACTACAAGTGAAAAACAAGAGAGGGGGAGAGAGAGAAAGAGAGAAAGAAAGAGAGAGAGGGGGGGGAAGAGAGAGGAGGGGAGAAAGAGAGAAAGAAAGAGAGAGAGGGGGGGGGGGAGAGAGGGGGGGGGAGAG
>NW_017308883.1:109125-119125 GCF_000935625.1 Nanorana parkeri | reverse complement strand
TGTTTAAATAGTAACAGGCGGGCGCTGTATCACTTATTCCAGCATTGGAAAGAGGAGGCTGCTAAGTCTATCATACAGAACTGACTGGCTGGGCTGACATCAGCCTGGCAGAACCGTATACATTGTTGTCAGGGTACCACAGGGATCAAGAGTACGTAACAGAGTGCAGAGGTTGGTGGTCAATGTGAAGAATGCTCCTTACATGGCTGGTCAGAGGAAAGTGAAAACGTCCCCTTAAAGGGCAATTTAAACCTCACGTTTTTTTTGTATATCTCCTGCTAGTAAGCGATGCATATATAAATCAGCCGGCAAGCAGTAGATATATGCAAAAAGATTACAAAGAAAAAGTAACTAAAAGGTGAAAACTTATCTGTGTCTCGGGCGGCCGCAAAGGATGATGGGGCCTGCGCATGCTCAGTAGAGATCTTCGGCCAGGAGAAGAGAGGCACAGTGTAAGTCAATGCACACAGACAGACACAGGGGACACGGCAGTCAGCGCTGGATGAGAGACCGACTCCACCGCTGGAGGGACTCCTGAAAACTACTGGAGAGAAGAAGATGATCGGATCAAGAGACATCGTTTAAAGTAAGACCTTACACCAGCATGGGGGGGGGGGAGGGGATTTTTTTACTTTGAGGTCACTTTAGGCTCCCCACACACATTACAATTTGACTGTACAATCTCCTAGATCTACCAACTTCCATGTATAGGAAGGGCCTGGCAGATTACATACAAAACGATACCGTTTTTGAAAATCTGAAGTAGATTGAACAGAGATTGTATGGCGGATTGTAAGGTGTATGGTGATCTGAATAGATAGCTGGGAAGTTTATTGGTGTCAGGGGTAACATATGTGAGAAGTAGAAATTGCTCCTCTCTCCCAGAACCTCTGGATGATCCCTAGGCTTCTATAAACCCCTCTGGGCTTGTTCACACCAATTGCGGTGCATTCCAGAGCGGGAGCTGCTGGAACGAACCGCAATCGCTCACAAAACTTCCCCCTTTGTTCTGGGGTGGGAAGGAGCATGGCGGTGAATTGAAGTCACACCCCCTGCCTGTACGGGGACGAGGTGGGGAAAACCCCCCCCCCCCTGAAATGATGGAGCACTAATGGCACAATCGCCCGCAGGACCCTACTTGCTTTGGACAGGACTGTTCTATTTATCCATACATGTTTAGTTTTTTATCTTTTGCCTTTGTTACCCAATGGTATACACTTAGTAATAGCCTTTTGTAATGTGTTCTTAAAACATTTTATCCGATTAATCGAACTTAATAATCGGCTAACTAATCGATTTTGAAAATAATCGTTAGCTGCAGCTCTAATTCCCACTTCTGGTTAGTGCTCAGTTTGTGAAATAAGTTAATAATAATACATATAATGCAGGACTATGGGCCCTTGTACGTGATGATGTCAGCGGCCTCCAACCACTTGAATGGTTGAGGGGAGAGGCTGTGGGAGCCAATTTTGGAACCTGGGGGAGCGGGGATCAGGTATGTAGAACACTTCACACAGTTCCACTACATAAAAATGAGCAATTAGCCCATTAGGGTAGTTTTTTTTTCTTTTTTACCTGAAAATAGGCTTAAAGCTGACAAAAATCTAAGCAGCAGTGGCAAAAGCAGATACTAATCTTAACATGTTTAACAACTAGATACAAAATATATAGTATTAGGGTATTAGTATAGCGTTACCCCTGTATAAGGGTAGATTTAAAGTGACGCTAAACTTAGGAGTTAAATCTTAAAAATGCATTTCAATACCTTAACTATTAACAACAATGTATCTTATTTGTGTATCACTCGGCTGTAGATCCTCAAATCATCTCGGAATTGGTGCTGACACCGTCCTTCCTTCTGGAGGGGGGCTACTTTTGTTCCCCATGGTCCCTGTGTATGTTGTAAAGTAGTCACCGTTCCAAGCTCGCTCCTGGGATGGACTACAATCTCAGGTTTAGTTTACTAATTTGTAATGAGATTGTAGTCCATGCCCGGGGGGAGCTTGGAGCGGTGACTACTTTACAACATACACAGGGACCATGGGGAACAAAAGTAGCCCCCCTCCAGAAGGAAGGACGGTGTCAGCACCAATTCAGAGATGATTGGAGGCTCTACAGCCGAGTGATACACCAATAAGATACATTGTTGTTCATAGTTCAGAGACTTGAATGTATTTTTAAGATTTAACTTCTGAGTTTAGTGTCACTTTAAGAAGGATGAATTAGACATATGCGGTCTATAGGATAGGAAAAATAAAACGTTTAGAAAAACTTGGCTTTTTACACCCTAAAGGTGTTCAACAACATGTATTATTTTAAAACTGTAAAAGGAACATTTTGAATACAACCAAGTCACTTGAGACAGAGAGTAAATAAATAAAAAGACCTCTTTGCTTTGAGGCCTTTTCACACGGTAATATATATTTTACATCCTGAGAAGTCAAAGGGTTCTAATGCCCCCAGTCATCTCTGGGGAACATCCACAAAATGAACTATGTGAGAAGATTCCATTGTATAACCAAATTCCTTGAAGCTTTTATGCCTTAAAACAACAACTTAGATCTTATGTTAGTTTTCTCCACACTTAGCTATACAGTTTCCTAGTCTAGAGGAGCCCATAACCACAAGAGTACATGCATGACTCATCTGGTCCCAGTCACCTGCCCTTGCCTCAGACCTTTGCTAATATTACAGAGAGGAACATGTGAAGTGACTTACATTCTTTTTTTTGATCAGTTAGTAGCATAAGTAACATCAACATCTTGAACCGGGCAAGTGGTCAACAATGAAAAATGAGAAAAGGAAATGTTTTATCTGTGCCAAGAGAAAAATGGAAGGTGACATTTCTGACATTCTTCTCTGAAGGTTCTGGCTCTCTAGAACTCATGCTTGTCCTCTGATTTAAGGACTATCTGAGTCCCTGACCTGGAATAGCCATGCAGCCAATACAGTCAGAGTTAAGCTGGCCATACACCAGGGGCTGACTGGCAACTTTTAGCCCAGAGGGCAAGTACAACCCAGTGGCCCATGGTGCAGCAACTTGCCCCCCCCCCCGCTCTGTCTCTTCCACCCGCCTTCTCCCTGCCCCTGTCTGCAACTTTTGCCATCCATGTAACAGTAGTGTGAATGTATTTATCGGTTTAGGAAATGTAAAGCACACTGATAGTGGAGCGATGCCTCGTCAGGGCTGTGCGCGTGCATGACTGCTGCGACCCTGGTAGTTCTGCCACTAACTCAGAAATACATTGTACAGCATTGCAGAATAGCATTGGCTATAGAGGAATACAAATCCCAGCAATAATACATTATAGCTGGCGGCATTCTGCATTGCGCTGTATAATGTATTATTGCTGGGATTTGTAGTCCTCTATACAGCGCAATGCAGAATACCACCAGCTATATAGGAATACAACAAATCCCAGCAATACATTATACATACAGTGTATAATGTATTGCTGGGATTTGTAGTCCTCTATAGCTGATGGTACATTGCGCTGTATAATATATAGTACAGCACAATGTACCATCAGCTATAGAGGAATACAAACCCCAGCAATACATTATAGAGCACCATGTGTGGTAAAGTGAAGGCTTACCTGAGCAGTCTTCCAGCAACTTGCTTCTGAGATCGGGCCTGTCTGTCGGCGGCTGTCATCCCCTCATGCCTGCTCCTCCTTACTTCTTCTTTGCCCCGTGTCCCTGTGCTGATCTTTGATGTGGGCGGTGCGCCTGGGTCTGGCAGCAGCAAGCGTTGAGGCGGGGAGGAGGTGTGGTGTGTAGAGTGTGGATGTGGGCAGGCAGGTCTGGCAGTGGCAAGCGTGAGGTGGGGAGGAGGTACAGCATGTGGAGCGTGGGATGCAGGCGGCAGAGCCGTAGCTAGCTCCTTTTGCACCCGAGGCAAGAATAGAAAATTGTGCCCCCCCAACAGACGTGTGATGTCAGTCGCCCCGCCTCCAGGATAGCAGCACGCATGCAAAAATAGCATAAGAAAGAATGAATACATTTTTAGTTTCCGTTTATTTCGTCCGAAATAATGTTTTTGTCTTTGCACATGTCTAGTAATATGCGTGTGTGTGTTTTTTACAGTTGGGGGGGCTTCAGGGAAATATCAGGGGTCTAAACAGACCCCGGACATTTCCCTTTGGAAATAGAAAAAGAGATTGGAGACACAGAGTCTTCTGCCCATACTGGTGGGGGAGAGCAGCGAGAAACCTAGGAGAAGCTGGAGCCTGTGCCGCTCCCTGCCGAGCCGCAGCTGTGTTAGCTGCCTGGCGCCCCTGTTGCCAATGGTGCCCTGTGCTCACCATGGTAAAAGGGGCGAGGGGGTGCAGCCAGACCAGCCCTGGCTGCGCCCCCTCTCAGCTGTGCCTCACTCGCCCCATGGTAGCTACAGCCCTGGCGGGCGGGTCTGGCAGCAGCAAGGGTAAGGCGGGGAGGAGGTGCGGCATGTGGAGCGTGCATGTGGGCGGGCAGGTCTGGCAGTGGCAAACGTTAGGCGGGGAGGAGGTGCGGCGTGTGTGAAGCTGTGAACAGGGCCAACTAATCGAAAGCTGATTAATCGATGATTGAAAATGTTAAGAACTTTTTCAATCATCGATTAGTTGTTGCAGCCCTACATTCATCCCCGATTTCTGGGGACAGTCCCCTGACAAATTATGTCTCTGGGAACATAAAATAAACCAATTTTTTTTTTAATAGTGCCCTGATCCCGGGATCCACCGACAAGTGCAGCCTCCCGTCTCCCACGTTATCAGAAGCTGCATACAGAGCGTGCTGGTTACTACTTAAACCGGCGCGCGCTGTGTGCAGCTTCTGAGAAGATACGCTATTAGCATAGCGAGGAAGCCGGATGCGCATTTTGCATCGCTCCCGCTGCGCTAATAGCGTATCTCAGATGCTGCACACAGCGCGCCAGTTTAAGTAGTAACCAGCACAGGCAATATACAGCTTCTAACAGCGTGGGAGACGGGAGGCCGCACTTTTCGTGGATGCAGAGATCAGGTGAATATTAAAAAAACAAAGGTTTACACTGTGTGGATGGAGGAATCTCCCGCTGAGCCAAGCTTCCATATCTTGCCAGTTGGCACCCGCTGGCTCTCAAAATACCTGAACAATGCCTGAATCCAATCAGATAGTTCCGGTATTTTGAGAGCCAGCGGGGCCGACTATCAAGATGCTGAGGCTTGTCCCAGTGGGAGCTTCCTCCATACACACAGTGTAGCGTAGATGGAGGAATCTGTTGCACTTTTTCCATCTGACCATAGAAAATCTGCAGATAATCTATAGGTGTATGACCAGCTTTAGTCAGGATATTTGTATGTCTTATTTAGCCCAAGTCAATTAATTAGAAGTAGTGATGGGCTCGATGTTTGAGTCGAGCATGAGTTCGACTTGAACATTGGCAGTTTGTGTGTTCTGCGAACACACGAACTGTCAAGGTGTTCGGCGGGCTGTTCACCCGCCGAGTGTCCCACAAGTGCCTTGTGAGCCCTGAGTGGCTAAAGCCTTGCACCTTGGACCACAGGTCAGGTGCAAGACCTTGCCCGATCAGGACACAGTACTATGTAAGAGGCATGACTGGGCAAAGTCATGATGACTTTGCCCAATCATGGCTCACCTGTCAAATGCTGTACAACTGTAAACTGTTAAAATGGCATTCTGCGGCGGGAGTTTGTCACGAGCAGACAGGTCAGCAGGCGTTTTTTTTTTATTTTAAATTTTTTCTATATATTTTTTTTATTTCGGTGAGTTGTCGTCGTCGTGATTGACCCTAGCATTACGTCGATGGATCCATTTGTTTGGGGTTTTTTTTAAAAATAAAAGATTTGTTAAAAACATGTATTTTGTTTTTATATCAATTAAAGTATTTTTTCAAAAGTCTGGCCTCTTTTTTTTACATTTTATTTAACCCTTTAGTGAATGGGTAGGGGTACAAGTACCCCTTACTCATTCACTGGGGGGGCGCATCTGGGTGAATAAGACCCCTGCCCGCACCCCCACAACCAACGCCCCAGGACTTGTGGGGAAGAGGCCCTTGTCCCCATCGGCACAGGGACAAAGTGCTTTTCCAGGGGATACCCTGGAAAAGCACCCTCCTGGTGCCGAGGGCATGTGGCCTGGTATGGGAGGGAGAGGGGGCCACTTACTATTACTATTACACACTATTTTGCAACAATCGGTGCGGCCCCCCACCCTCGGTACACGAGCTCTCTCCGGTCCCCTCTCCTCTAAAAGAATGCGGAAGTTGTATAATACATCACTTCCGCATTCTTGTGTCACTCTCCAGCTTCAGAAGCTGCAAAGAAGCTGATGGAGCAGATCTGTGCTTCATCAGCTTCTTTTGGGGGGTCCTAGGTGACATTAGGGGTCTTGGAGACCCCTGATGTCTCCATAAAGAGGACCTGTCACATATTTTGCTATCACATAGGGGGGTTTTATTATCACTGATAACACTAAACTGATGAGCTGTAAAAGCTTTTAAAGTTTTGCCTATGTCCAATTTTGGGTATGGTAGTTTTCTGCGATGTCGCGGGTGCGCGCAATTTTAAAGCTTAACATGTTTGGCGTCTATTTAACCGACGTGACCCCGTCTTTTATATTTTACCAAAAAACTGGGTAATAATAAATGTTTCCTAACATAATGTAAAAAAAAAACTTTTTTTTTTCAAAATTTTCAGTAATTTTTCCTAATCATAGTAAAAAATAAAAACCCCCAGTGGTGATTAAATACAACTAAAAGAAAGCTCTATCTGTCCCCAAAAAATGGTACAAAATTCATTTCAGTACAGCGTTACATGACGGAATAAACGTCAGTCAAAGTATCGCATCGCTGAACACTGAAAAATGGCCTGGCCAGGAAGGGGGTCTAAACACCTGGTGTTGAAGTGGTTAAAAAACTTTTTATTTTTTTATATTTATTTTTATTTATTTGTTTATTTTTATTAAATATTTTTATTCTTTACTTTACTTTTAGGGGCTACGGGGAAATATTAGGGTCTAAACAGACCCCTGACATTTCCCTTTTAAAGTAGAAAAAGAGATTGAGTACACAAAGTCCTCAGAGACACAAAGTCCTCTATCTCTATTTCTGTGTCCCCTGTTATCAATTAACAGAAATCCTCTAAACTGAGGGTTCCTGTTCATTCGTAACATGAGGACAGAGTATGTTTATTATAACCACAATCATGAATGGACAGGAGGGGATGTAGATCACTCCCATTCATTCATAATTGAGGATATAGTAACCATACTCTGTCCTCAATTATCTACAAACACTTAGCGATCACTGATTGCTGAGTGTTTGCATTGGCTCTCCTCTCTGACACGCTGTCACAGGAGGCTGAGCGAGCGGTGCGGTGAGGAGAGCTCAGTCTCCTGTGACAGCGCGGGCTGTCTCCGCCCACACACCGCTCTGCCGATCTGTGACAGGAGGCTGAGTGGTGTGGGAGGAGAGACGCCAGCCACTCATAGCGCTCTCCTCCCACAGCGCTCAGCCAGCTATCTTAGTTTCTCTCCTCCCCGCTGGGACACAGAGCAGCGCCCAGTGGGGAGGAGAGAATACACGGATGCACTGCTGTATCGGCCAGAAAATGGCATTTTTGGCATTATGCCAAAAGTGGCATTTTTCGGCCTATACGTTTCGGCAGCTGATATTTTTGTGCATCCCTAATAGAGACCATTTCATATGCTAGAGAGGTGTAGTGGTTGCATGTGTATGTATGTTGTAGAAGCCTGTATGCTTGTTTTTTTACTGCTTTTCCTGTAACTAATTGTGTGCACGCAGCATTTTTGCATAGAAAAGTATATTAAATGTTACTGAGGTCATTTTCCTTGAGCCTTACCACAAAAATCAGACAACAAATATCTGTAAAAGTTTTGCAAAGCATTGCATGCATTCTCACACACACTGGACAAACGGTATCCAATTTCAAGCCATTAGAATCCTGATACATGTTCTCCCTTAGTAATCCCTGGCGAAGGGGGCACTGGCATGAGCCTTCAAAATAGGTTGGCTCTTTCTATACTGTCCTCTCAAGCCTATATTGAGTAAAGATGTATCTGGAATGCTACAGAGTGTGGTGCTTTATTTCACAATCCTGCAATTTGACACCACAAACCAAGGAGGCAGTGAAGATCGTCTGGAGTGTAGAAGTCTCCTGTCCAGTACTCATATTACCTATACCAGAGGTAGGCACACTTTGGCAATCCAGCTGTTGAGGTTCCATAAGGCATTGGAAGACTCTTGACAGCCACAGGCATGACTCCCAGAGACAAATGCATGATGGGATTTGTAATTTCACCACAGCTGGAGGTTCGGTGTTTGTCCAACACTGACCTATACCAACTCTTTCATGTACTAATTGACCAGCCTCACCAGTAGGACAAGCCTTGCAGGTCCAGTACTAATATTCTACTTCTTTCAAATTAACAAACGAAGGACCTATGTGTGCTTACAAAATGGTATGAAAATAATTTCGGTATGCAAAGTGGCAAATGTTATTGTGGAGTAAACCACTAAATTCCAAAATGTGTGGCACAACCCATTTGTGCTGATCAACCCGCGGTTTTAAACTTGGCATGGCAATGTGGAGCAGCACACGGATCGTGCACCCCAGATCTGTCTCCATTGAGAGCGGATGAAGGGTGAACGAGTCTGGACGGGGCGTGGCTTGCACCACGAAGAGAATGGCCGCACGCTAAAGGAGCTCCCGCCATCCGAGACCCAAACAACGCTCCATTAGCTATTCTGCACCCACGATGGTGAAAATTGGGCAACAGCAGACACCAACAGCTACGCTCACCGCCTTCGCCACGCAGCTAAGTAGACATATCCCGGACATTTTCCGCACGCATCGGCCCTCAGCTCCAGAGCCGATGTCGCTTAAAATGGTGCCGGGGCCTTCCAACACAGAGCCTCTCCACACACCTGCGTCCGGTGTAGACCCGGATCCGCCTGATACCCATGCCGCCTCATACCTCCAACACTTGCCGACACGCTCGGAGCTTCACTCAGTGGCCTCCGACATCAAAGAGGCCCTATGTTCAGCAGTGTTGAAGTTGCGGAAAGACCTGCAGGACATGGGCCGGCGCATCCATGACGTGGAGCGTGTAGGCCGCAGGCAGTGAGAAGAAATCAAGGCCATACACTCTCAACAGGACTGCACAGTGCACAATCTGATCAAGATGAGACACCACCTTGAAGATTTGGACAATCGAGGGAGGAGATCCAACATTCGGGTCCGTGGAGTGCTGGAGACCTATATGCCAGAAGCCATCCCCACCGTCCCCATGACCATCTTCAATGACGTGCTGGACAGCCCCCCTGAGTCGCCTATAGAGCTGGTGAGAGCACATAGGGCCCTGAGACCCTGTGCGGCACAGGATGAAGCACCCAGAGACATAATTTGCTGCCTCCAGAGCTTCCCCCTGAAAGAGGAGATCCTGCTAAAGGCCCGGCAACGGGGAACCGTTTTCCTGGATGGGAGGGAGGTGAAGCTGTTTCAGGATCTTTCTGCAATCACCCTGCAGCAATGACGCGCACTTCGCCCTCTTCTTGATTGTCTCCGCGACCGCGGCATCATCTACAGATGGAGATTCCCTTTTAGCCTAACGGCCACCCGCAGAGGGACCACAGCAACCCTGCGCCTCCCGGAGGATATTGGGCAATTCTGCGCCAGACTGGATCTGCCTGAAGTCACCATCCCCGATTGGTACTCGGACCTGTGCTCTCTACCTGCCCAATCTCGGCCCTCCCTGATGCTGGACGCGCCGGACCCCTCTCAGGCCCGCAGGGAGCCGCCTCTCCCGGTTGTCCCCAACTCCCGCAGGCAGAAGAAGCAGAAGACCCATCCGGCTGTCCAGCCCACTGCTGGAGATTCCAGCAGCAACGACTCCTTCACAAGATGACTTCTCTACCCACGGGAATGAGCTAAGTATCCATGTTGGTGCTCATTCACATTAGACCCCTGATCCGGTCCCCCTTTGTGCCATCATGTTGGGA
>NW_017308883.1:100966-109020 GCF_000935625.1 Nanorana parkeri | reverse complement strand
CCATCCACTACTACCACAGGTTTGAAGGCCCACCACACTGTTTTGGCATTTGCACCTGTTTTTTTTTTTGTTTTAGTTTTTTCTTCCCCGAACTGTTTGCAGTCTAACGTCCTGTATATTGCTGCCATATGTTTCATATTCTGCCTCATGATTAAGCCCATGGGTCACCGATATGGTTACGGGGGGGGCGCTGGGGACCGACGGTTCCCTCGGGATCGGCGGTCCCCAGGGCCTCATCTCCTGACTCGGTCAAGAGGCTTCCGGGGCAGACGGGCGCCATCGCTCCACCTTACATGTCTGCGACCGAATCTCAAAACATCCCTTGTTGGGTTTTGGGTAATGGCCAGACCATACCTTTGTTGTTGTTGGAGTAATTTTATATGGGTTAGTGGTCTGCACCCTACCCACCGTCTTATCTGTTTGGTCAGACTCCTACCCTCCCCCTTGCTCGACCACCCCCCCTGGAGTGACGCCTTGCATCTGGCCCCTATAGCCAGAGGCAACGGATACGTCTCCTACCTTCGACAGGGTCGACTGGGACTTCATGCTAGCGGTCCTGCACAATGTCGGCCTAGGCCGCAGAATGCTGGACTGGATCCGTGCGGTCTATTCCCTATCTTGGGCTAGAGTCCGCACAATATGATGCCTATCCCAGCCATTCCACATCACAAATGGAACACGACAGGGTTGCCCCCTGTCGCCCACCATTTTTATACTGACGCTGGAACCCTTCCTCAGACTGATTCAATCCGACCCCCAGATACACGGAGTACGCATAGGTGACTGCGAACATAAGGTAGCAGCTTATGCAGACGACATGCTGTTTTTTCTGACTGACCCCACGACGTCCCTGCAGAGGCTGCATTCCATGTTCCTGGAATATGGTACAATGTCCAACCTTTCTATCAACTACACTACATCAGAAGCTATGACCCTCGGTTTACCTCCTGGGGATGCTCTGGAGCTGAGGAATACGTTTTCCTATCATTGGGCTCCCCCAGCGGTTAAATACCTGGGCATCTACTTACTGGCTTCATCATTGGAGCTATACAACCTGAATTATGTGCCTATGATTCAGACCATCACCCAGGATCTTCACCGATGGCGAGCCTTAACATGCTCTTGGTTTGGCAGGGCTGCCCTAATCAAAATTAATGTCCTCCAGAGACTTCTGTACCTGTTCCAAGCAATTCCCATCAAGCTACCCAAACTTTACCTAAACACCCTGGAGGCGACATTTAAACGATTCATCTGGCTGGACAAACATCCGAGAATAGCGTGGTCATTGTTGAAAGCCCCCAAAATTCATGGAGGCCTTGACGTGCCAGACATACCGAGATACTATTTAGCCGCCCACCTCTGCCGAATCATCGATTGGCATGTCAACTCCCCCCCTAAACGTGGGTCACCATGGAGACGCAATGGGAAAAGACACACCCCCTGACGAATTTGACATGGCTTCCACCACGAAACATTCCCGGACACTTGACCACCCATCCTTTAATCGGAGCTACTTTGACGGAATTCTCCACCCAACGACAACGGGGCATTCTTACGACTCTTGACAGCCCCATGACACCCCTGGCCCATAATCCGGACTTCGTCCCCGGCTGCACACCAGATTTTCGCTCCCACTGGGCTCCCTCTGCAGCGCTGGTAGCCCATGCGTTCTTGAAACGTAAACGCTTCCTCAACAGAGAAGATCTGGCTCCTCTCTCCAAGACAGGACAGCTCCCTTGGTGGATATATTTTCAAGCGAGACACTACCTCCCTTCTCCCACCAGATAAAGCAACTTTGCCCGAGACATGACCAGCTTTGAGAGGGCATGCTTTGGCGGGGGCCCTTCTCGACACCTCATATCCTGGATTTATGGCTTGGTTCGTCAGGCCAAACCTGCTCGCTCAGACACCCTGCGGGTTGCCTGGGAGAGGGAGCTAGATCAAGATATCCCAGAGGACGCGTGGGGGACAGCGTGCGAGGGGCCCACAAGTGTTCAGTGAGTTGTAGCACCCAGGAAACCAATTTCAAAATACTGTCCCGATGGTACAAAACCCCAGCACTCCTTCACAAAATTGACCCTGCAGTGCCAGAAACCTGCTGGAGGTGTAACTCGGCACCAGGTACAATGCTCCACATTTTTTGGGACTGCACCCTTCTCCAACCTTTTTGGAGGCGGGTTCATGACCTCATCTGTCAAATTACAGGGGAACAACTTGCATTCTATCCGAGTGGCTACTTGCTCCATATCCAGGAGGAGGATGGTGGGGGTCCCCGCAAATCTCTATGTAAGCATCTGATCAATGGAGCTAGATCTCTGATACCTAGACTCTGGAGGGATGCGAGGCCCCCATCTCTCACCGAATGGATTACTCAGGTGAAATACATTGTTGAAATGGAAGAACTTTTTTTTTGTTAAGACAAAATTACCAAATTCTCTAGACTGTGGGCGCCATGGACCCATTTCTGCTTGGGGACAGTGTATGCAGAAATCACACATGACCCTGCGTAGAAGAATAGCTGGTATACAGGTTGCATAATGATCATCTATGACCCCCTGTCTAGGAAGAGGGATAATACACCTTGAGAGATTATGCGCCACACAAGACACTTTGAGTCCTCCCGCACCGTCGCATCTTCTGACCTGCCCTGGAGTCCTCGGGGGCCTTCCCAATGAGGATTCCCTACTTTCTACTTTCTGTTTCTCACCTTTTCTACTTCTATACCTTTTTGTGTCCCTGTCTCTCTGTGTTTATGTTACCCCAATGTGTGTGTCTATGTACTTAGTGTCAGGTTGGCTACCACAGGTCAAACTTATCGCCGGCTGGACATAGGTCACTGATCTGACCAGTCGATAATTTTACACAATCATCCTGGTGTCATAAGTACTACGCAAGTTGTTCTCACTGGCTAGACCTGAGGCCGGATTCAGCAGGCGCTACCGGCTACGTGTTCCTTATTGTATTATGCGGTGATGTGAAATAGCTGCTTGGCAGTGAGATGGCACCGTGCTTTACCAATGTGATGTGAAATGATATGATATGTTTGTTCACACTGTATGTTCTATACTTTTGTTATGCTCAATAAAACAAAAATTTTAAATGAAAAAAAAAAAAACGGGTCTGGACATTTTGTTTTCTGCATCTCCGTGTGGTCACCGTGTGATATCGCAGGATGGTGGTTTTGTTTCCTGTGTACAACATGTCTTTCCATCCACAGAAACCTCCCCTCAAAAGAGAAGTGAAACTTCTTAAGATTCGAGGCTAGCTGTCCAGTATCTGTTACCATCTTTTTGTAAGGTGTGTGTGTGTAAGCTAAATGTATACACAATCTCAGCATTGAGTTACAAGGTTAAAATCCTGCTTAAAAAATTAAGAAACAACTTTAAATTTCAATGGGTCACCTCAGCTACAAAGTATCTGGGAATCTTGATTCCAGCTAATCTGAAGGACGATTTTGCCCTGAACCTTCTATCTCTTTAACAAAAAGCCAGGCGCTGCTCCCCAAATAGGACTCTGCCCTTTTCTCCTGATCTGGCCGATAGGACATCAAATCAAGTCAATCCTTCCTCAATTCCTTCACCTACTCCTCTCCCTACCTATTCACATCCCCTCTTTCTACCTCATACAGGTGCAATCCCTGCTCGAGGTACACGAAATGTGTTGCTTTAAGATGGAGAATCCCTACTTCACGTGAACTTCAGAATTACCGTACTATCCCTGACTGCTTGCCCAAGGCCAGCTTGAATGCAGTCAAAGGTAACTAAATTTAAGCAGTCACCCCATTACAGCAAAAAATTAATTCCTGGTGACTTAAAGTGACATTAAACCCTCAGATTTTTTAACATAAAACAATACTGTAATGCGTGCCTTACTGTAATCCATGGTTGTTTCCCTTCTGTTTGCTGCTCTTACTTTTAAATCCTCATGTCTTCTCATGCTCTGCAGAACTTCTGTTTTGCATGCAGATTTGTATGGCTTGTAACCTGAGCCAGCACTACAGGAAGAGGCCCTGAGCTGAAAAGTGAAGTTCTCCCCCAGCATGAGAAGACATGAGGATTTAAAAGGAAGAGCAGCAAAGAGAAGGGAAACAACCATGGATTACAGTAAGGCACACATTACAGTATTGGTTTATGTTAAAAAATCTGAGGGTTTAATGTCCCTTTAATTGTGCCAGCTTTGAGTCCATATTACTACCCAGTAAGTTTAAGTCCTGAAGACAGGGGAGGTCTTGAAACCCCTAAAATGCATTGGCTGCTTTTGAACCAGTCTATTATTAAATGTTTTGGACTCTTGAACTGTCTTCCTGGATACTCTCGTGAAGCTTTATATATTTAAAAGAGAGATATGAGGTAACCTTTTTATCCCATAGTTCTCTTAAGGGTCACGGGAGGACATATTCTAACGTTCTCCCGTGACCAAAAGCTCAGTATATACCGAGATCGCCACAGCCGGGACGGATCCTAACAATGCTGTTGAGATCCACCCAGCTGCGTGAGTGACAGTGTGCTCTGCCTATCTAGAGGCAGAGCCAGCTGTACCTGCCCCCTCCCCCGTCCGTTCCTCCAGTCGGCACTGGGGGAGCGGAGGGGGGAGGGGGGGAATCCCTGCGGGGAGCCGTGAGTGACAGTCACCGCTCTTTGCAGGGAGATGATCGGAAAGTGAACGAGCGACGGTATGTGTTCGCTTACTTCCCGATCTATAGAGCCGACCTGTTACAGTCTCATTGTCACAGGTCGGCTCGAACTATGAGGTGAGTGAAAATCACTCACCTCATAGTTATCCTTTAAATCTTTACTTCTGCGTGCCCTTGTTTGAGGGAACATCCTGTTTTTGTTGACAGCAGCTTCACCAGAGCCATTGTGCTGTATCACTTTCTGACTGATCTTCTGATTATTTGAATCTAGCCCCTTGTCTCTACTTGTTCCAGACCAAAGCCAACAAGGGTGATTTCCTTAAGAATCTGAGAATGTTCACAAAATACATTGTGTGAATATTTTCTTTAAATATCCACATGTGCAGATTATTCACATGACTAGATGATTGAAGTGAATCTTCATACATTTTATTGTGTCAACATTCTAAAATCCTCTTTAGTAAATTAGCCAAAATGAAAGAATCTCAATGGACCAGGATACAAACCCGTCAACTTACCTGATCAGCTGTTTGATGGGAATACGGCCCTTTTCACACCCTACCTGTGCTGAAATCCCAACATCAGAGGATGAAGTGTAATCTGTCTACTGTGGTCCTAGCTCTAATCTATGAGAGCCTCCATCTTGGAGCATATATAGAAAATTATGAACTGGGTGCAGGTTTACCAGGAGTCAGCCGTATCCTCCTTAAAGGCACAGGGACACCAGAAGCCCAGCACATCACAATGGCAGCTAAAGCCCCCAGTGCGTTCCCACACCAAATCCAACATGCAAAACAAATGGCAAAGGCACCCTCTCCCCTGCTCCCTGCCCCATCTCCTCCCTACTCTAAGCTAGTAGCTAGTAAGCTATGGACAGCTGCTGGAGATTGTGCTCTCCCTTGTGATCTTGTACTGGCTGGGAAGTTCAGGGTAACTGAGGTGAGAGAGTTGGAGCTATTCCAAAACACTCTGAGGGGAATTTATCAAAACTGGAGAAGACAAAATATGGAGCAGCTGTGCATCACAACCAATCAACTTCTCTCTTACATTTTCAAATCTTAACTGAACAAACTGAAGAGAGAAGCTGATTGGTTGCCATGGGCAACGGCTCCAGATCTTGTCTGCCCCAGTTTTTATAAATTCACCCCAATGATTATAAGTGAATGGCAGAAATGTAAATAAATACTTTGTTGGGCAATGTTTGATAAACTACATATACAGTATACTATATATATATATATATATATATATACAGTATATCTTTCCAGCATGTCTTTGGAATGTGGGAAGAAACCCCACACAAGAACTGGGAGAACATGCAAATGCCTTGCAGATAGTGTCCTCACCAGGATTTGATCTGGAGACACCCTAGTGCTGCAAGGCAGAATTTAACCACTAAGCCACTGTGCTGCCAAGCTCCTGTGTACCTTCAGACTCTATAATTGAATCCTCTGAGGAAATAATTTTAACCTACATGTAGGGAGGGGGAGAAGTCACTGCTCTGACTCATTCTGCTGTGTGTGCAAATTTCATTGTGAGCTACTGTGCTCTATAAACAATAAACCTTTTGCAAAGGAAGAGGGGGTTGCGAGGAGGAGAAGTAATTTCTCTTGCTCATTCGCTCGGTGTACAACATTCATCTTGGGCTACTGGGTGCTGTAAACAATAAACTTTTTACAAAGGAAGATCTAATGAGCTATCACGTACCTGGCTGGAGAGAAGTTGGATAAGGAGGCTCCCCTTGCACCTTGTGTCCCCCAAACTCTGAGGATGGGAACAGAGCCTGAGAAATAGCAAGTAGCACGAGTGCCAGTGGATGGGGCAACACCGTGCCAGGCAGAAGTCCAGAGTCAGGATAGGATAGAGCAGAGCCGAGGTCTCACCGGGCGGACAGCAGGGTACAAGAGCAGCAGGCAGAATCGAGGTCAGACAAGCCAGAGGTCACACCAGTCGGGCAGCGAAGTACAAGGGATGAGGCAGAGGCAAGGTCCAGTAACAATTCCAAGGTCAGAAGGCAGGCAGCAATCAGGAGCAGACAGGTACAATCCGGGTCAAGATACAGGAGCAGTAATCAGGCAGAACAAACAGGATCACAGGGACAAGCTGAAAGACCATCCAGCAACTAAGCCCAGGCTCTGCTTGCTTTAAATAATGTGATCAATTCAAAGGTACTGCATCACTTCCTGTGCGCCAGATTAGCGCGCCTGTGCTCGTATGTCCCGATCCGGGCGCAAGTTCCCCTTTTCCTATGGTACGAAAAACGGGACCACCCACATGCGTAATGGACCTGGTTACCTTACAAGAGCCTGGAAAACATGCAAAGATAGAACAGAGCACCTCCTGCTAGCTAAAAGTATACAAATGAAAAACTATATTTCAATATTTATCTGAGAAAAACATACATTTCAGTTTTTAGACCTGACCATAATATATACTGTATATATATATATTGTAACAGGAACAGTGGCGTGTCACTGTGGTGATTGGTGTGTTTGGCGCCCAGGACTCTCGGATAGAGGGGCTGAGAGGGTCCAGAAAACATATACCGGTCTATTCACTAAGCTGCCGAGGGCAGCCGAGTGAACAACCGACCTCAAGTGAAGTGAGCGGAACAGTGTTCGGCTATTCACTTCAGGCTGGTACGGCTGATTTCAGCCGTACATCGGCTTGCTTCGTGTGGCTTCGGGTCGACCAAACATGCTCAGCATGTTCGGCCGACCCGAAGTGCAGAAGGAGTTCGACTCAGCCGATCCAACATCTGGATCGGCTGAGCCGAACCTCCGGCAGGCTTCTCACTGCTGTGTGGTATATTCTTAAAGATGCCGAACAGCAGTGAGTGAATAGCCGAATGCCACTGAGCGGCATTCGGCTCGGCTGTTCTACTCGGTCTCTCAGAGGGACCGAGCAGAACAGAAAAATAGTAAAAAAGTAAATAGAAAACTATTGTGCGGAGCTAGCAGTGACAGCTAGCTCCGCCCAATAGTTTCCTATTGTCCGGCGGCTCTACTGCCGTCAAAAAAATAATAATCTCCCGGGTGCTCTGGGAGCCTCCCCCTCCCGGCCGCCAAGGAGAGAAACCCCCCTGTTTCTTTTTTTTTCTTTATTCTGACACGGAGCGATGTCAGAATAGAAAAAAATAAATTCCTATTGGAATGCATTGCTACATTCCAGAGGGCGGGTACAATGCTGGTTTACTATTGGCTATTGCAAATTGAAATAGCCAATAGGAATGTAGCAATGCATACCAATGGGAATTTTTTTTTTTTCTTTCTATTCTGACATCGCTCCGTGTCAGAATAAAGAAAAAAAAAGAAACAGCGGGGTTTCTCTCCTTGGCGGCCGGGAGTGGGAGACTCCCAGAGCGCCAGGGAGAGTTAGCTGTTTGGAGATCAGTGTCCCTGGTTAGCAGGTAACCAGGGAC
>NW_017308883.1:57745-100949 GCF_000935625.1 Nanorana parkeri | reverse complement strand
GCCGAGCCGAGGCATATGCCTTCGGCTCGACTGAGCCGCGCGGCCACGTTCGGGAGCTGTATGGGCTATTGTGAATAGTAGTGATGAGCCGAACACCCCCGTGTTCGGTTCTAACTCGAACTTTCGAACATGGAAAAAGTTCTAACTCGAACTTAGAACTCAATGCAAGTCTATGGGGGTAGAACTCAGAAAATTAAAGGTCCCCATTTTGAAGCCTTATATGCAATTTATTGGCCATAAAAAGTGTATGGGGATCCGGGTAGTGCCCTGAATGACAGGAATCAATGAAATTTAAAACAAAAAAACCCCCAAAAAATATTTTTTAAAGGAACAGTGATTTTTACATGATTTACAGGGTAAGAGTAAAAATGAAAAATTCCTTCAAATATTGTGCCTGGGGGGTCCCCATAACCTGCCTGTGAAGTGGTGGATCTGTAGGATGTATAGAACCTGCTGCACTGCTGCAGCAAAAAGTGACATTTAAAAAGAAAAACAAATGACATTTCAATTGAAGGTAATTGGTTTTCCTTTAATCTATTAAACAACTGCTTAAGGCAACAGCCTGTATGAAGAGGACACATTTTGGGACACTCGGAACAAGTTTAGTGATTTTTTTGGATAACTTATGGTGCCTCTTTTGCAGGCTTTGGATGAAAGTAACAAAAGGTGCTTCAAAAATGGGCCTTTGGTGCCAGCTAGTGCCTTCACACCGTAACCCTCCAGAGGTATTCCAGAAGAGTGCAGGGTTGGACCCTGCGATCAAATATTGAAATGGTATGCATCCGGTACACCGGTCAGTGCACCCAAATATTGGGCCTTTGGTGCCAGCTAGTGCCTTCACACCGTAACCCTCCAGAGGTATTCCAGAAGAGTGCAGGGTTGGACCCTGCGATCAAATATTGAAATGGTATGCATCCGGTACACCGGTCAGTGCACCCAAATATTGGGCCTTTGGTGCCAGCTAGTGCCTTCACACCGTAACCCTCCAGAGGTATTCCAGAAGAGTGCAGGGTTGGACCCTGCGATCAAATATTGAAATGGTATGCATCCGGTACACCGGTCAGTGCACCCAAATATTGGGCCTTTGGTGCCAGCTAGTGCCTTCACACCGTAACCCTCCAGAGGTATTCCAGAAGAGTGCAGGGTTGGACCCTGCGATCAAATATTGAAATGGTATGCATCCGGTACACCGGTCAGTGCACCCAAATATTGGGCCTTTGGTGCCAGCTAGTGCCTTCACACCGTAACCCTCTAGAGGTATTCCAGAAGAGTGCAGAGTTGGACCCTGCGATCATTATTATATTTATTATATAAAATTATATATTCACAAAAATATCACAGAAGTCTGATATATACAGAAGTCTGATATAACTCTCTATCAATCTCAATAAATCTGCAATTACTAACAAGAACTATCTCTCTCTCTCTCTCTCTCTCTCTCTCTCTCTCTCTCTCTATCTCTCTGTATATCTCTCTGTATATCTCTCTCTGTATATCTCTCTGTATATATCTCTGTAAATCTCTCTGTATATCTCTGTATATATCTCTGTATATCTCTCTGTATATCTCTCTGTATATCTCTGTATATCTCTCTGTATATCATCTCTCTGTATATCTCTCTATATATCTCTCTGTATATCTCTCTGTATCTCTCTCTGTATCTCTCATCAGTCTCCTTCAACACACTACACAGGGCCGCGGTGTCAGCAGCCTTATATCGTGTGCTGCAGGGACTTAGCTGTGAGACATGATTGGGCAGAGTCATCGTGACTCTGCCCAATCATGGCTCTATATTTGTACTGAGCCCTGATTGGCACAGTCTTGCACCTGACCTGCGGTCAGATGCAGGACTGTAGCCAATTGCCGTTTCGGATGGCGCAGTGCATTGTGGGATGGGCCGCGGTCGAACAGACCGTGGACATCCCATAATGTTCGGTTTTCGCCGAACGCTCGAACATGCAGTGTTCGCCGAACGCTCGAACATGCAATGTTCGAGTCGAACCTACGTTCGACTCGAACGTTCAGCCCATCCTTAGTGAATAGCCCGTACAGCACCCCTTCGGTTCAGTAGGGGAAGGATCGGCCGAAGCTACGTCTAGATCCTTCGGCAGCTTTGTGAATAGACCCCATAGTGTTACAGGGAAGGAGCAGGGTTTCCATTTATTTCCGTGTCTTCTGGAGTTTAACTGGGATCTGTGTCTCTGGAGATTTCTAAAGGTGCCCATACACTGCTCGATTCTTGTACGAGAATCTCGGGAAATTCCGCGATCATACGAGAATCGAGCAGTGTGAATGAAGACGTGCGACCGTTTCTACTGCACGGTCGCACGTCTTTTGTCTAAGGAGCACGCTAAAAAACCAGCCGAGAATCGTATGATTTTTGTCTGGTTTTTAGCATGATCGTAAGATCGTTTCTATGACAAGGAACTTCAATAAATGAACATTTGCTTATTCTAAGAAGGATTTTGGTGTGCTGGTGACATCTCTACACAATTGCTGATATTTGCGGCGCAATCCGCAGTCACTGCGAGCACCCTGCCTGATAGGGTAACTATCAGGCAGGTATGGCAGAACAGTGTACAGAACAACCTTATGAAGGTGTGTTTATCACTCAGGGCCCGTTCACACTATCCAGTGCGTTCATCGCACAGTCTCATGGGATGAACCTAATGGATCGCATAAACAAAGGCTCATTCTGGGGTGGGAGGGGGCGTGGGGGCTACATTCATGTCAATGGCGCTGCAGACATGCTTCCCACCCACACTGGAACATGTGTGCGGTGTGATCGCAAAACATCAGGCATGCACTATTTTTTTGTGATTGCACTGCACTAGAACACAGTGAGGGGAATTTATCAAACTGGAGCAGCCGTGCATGGCAACCAATCGGCACCTCTCACTCATTTTCAAATGTTGAACTGAGGAGAAAAGCTGATTGGTTCCCATGCACAGCTGCACCAGTTTTTACAAACCCCCCCAGTGCATTGTGGTACCACACGTTCCAGTGTGGGTGGGAGGCATGTTTGCAGTGCCATTGACATGAATGGAACCACCACACCAAAGAAAACGTGTATATTCCCCGGAGCTCCGATATATTATAATGATCCCTCTATGTAATTTTCTATGGTTGGTCATCCAAGGTCATGCAACCGAGTTGATGAGCAAAAGCAAAAAAGTGTTCCAAGTGAGGATCACTGAAAGTGGTTGCTAAACAGACCGAGACCAGTAATTTTCTATAAAAGTATAAATTTTATTGTATTGCAACAAATAACCGCTCCAACAACTCCGCTACTTACTGATTTCATGTGGAGCCCGGAACAGCCCCGAACAGGCAAATCAATCGATAGCCGACGAATCGACGATCGAAAACGTTGCCAACGTTTTCAATCGTCGATTTTAATCGACTAAATCGATTAACTGTTGCAGCTCTAGTCAGAACCATAAGGATGGCGGGTGGATGATTACCTTAAATAACCCTTTCACACCTACTAGGTAATTTCATCCTGAATGTTCGTTCCATGATCGAGTGTTAATGAGAGTCACCTTTTTATGACAAATACATATTAGCCGCCTTTTCTTTCATACCGAGAGTATTCAAAAGCAGAAATATTGTCATTCACATAACATCTAAATACAATTAAAACTGCCAGACTGTTATTAAATAACCACTATTGGGGTATAATAGGTGCATGGAATGGCAATAGTGTATTTACACGATTACTTTTTTCAGGAAAATCCCTTTAGAGAAAGACACTCAGGTTCATTTCGTTATTCAGGCCTGAGGGTAAAAGGGTGTTAAGTCTATATACCCACATCTTTTCTTTTTGTAGGAGCACTTTGTCAAAATCTCCTCTTCTTGTTGGTAGGTTCAGAGCATAAATCCCCTTTACCCTCAGGCCTTTCGGGGAAGAATTGTGACATTCTGCGAAGTGTATTGCTATAGGGCTTTCTGTATCCTTATTTTTAATATCCCTTAAATGTTCTCCTATGCGTATGCGTAACTGTCGTTTAGTTTTCCCAACATATGCTTTTTTACATGGACATTCCAACATATATATCACTTTATCCGTATTGCAGTTAATGAACTGGGTAATTTGATATGATTTCGTACCTTCTGAATTTTGAAAATGTTTGGTTTTCTCTACATAGGGGCATATGTGACATTTACCGCAAGGATGCATTCCTTTTATTTTTGGTAACCCTGATAGGGACAGATTATCTTTACTTGGTCTATATTCGGAGTTTACCAAATGATCTTTCAAGTTTTTAGCTCTCCTTGCTGTTAGAATGGACGAGGGCCAACTATGTTAGAAATTGTCGGACACAAGTTTAAGACATGCCAGTGTTTTTCAAAAATTTGTCTCAACTTTGGCCAACTTGACCCATATTGTGTAATCATTCTTGTGTAGTTTATTATCTCCTTTTTAGGTTCTTTCTCCTCATCATTTTTGCCCCTTAAGATTTCTGCTCTATCCTTCTTTCCTACTTTAGTTTTGCTTGTTCGAAGTGTTCTGTGTGAATAACCCCCTCTGCCTAAAGCGATTATATAGGGATCTTGATTCCATTAAATAATCTTTGTATTCAGTGCAGTTCCTTTTAATTCTCAGGAACTGTCCTGTGGGAATTCCTTGCTTCAGGGATAGGGGATGGTGACTATTCGTATGTAGGAGTGTATTGGCTGCGGTCTCTTTTCTGAACGTTCTTGTGGTTAATGTCTCCGTTTCTATTCGAATCATTAGATCTAAAAATGGGATCTCCAGATTGCTGGAATTAAATGTTAATCTAAGATTTCGGTTGTTCACATTTAATTCCGAGATAAACTCTTTTAACTGTTCTTCACTGCCCTGCCACACCATCAGCACGTCGTCTATGTACCTAAGCCATGTTTTAACATGGCTCAGGTACAGACGATGTTTGTAAACCACCTCTACTTCCCAGAAACCAAGGTGTAAGCATGCATAAGCGGGTGCCCATGGGGCTCCTATGGAGGTTCCTTTGCGCTGTTTGTAATACAATCCAGAAAACTGAAAGGAATTATTAGAAAGGGCGAAATCTAACATTTCTATGAGGAACTCATTTTGTGCCGCCATTTCTGGATAACTCCAATCTAAGAAATAACTGACTGCTTTTAGGCCCCATTCATGTGGGATGGATGTGTATAACAACTCCACATCCACTCCCACAAGTATGGCTCCACTCTCAATCTTAAGGTTTTCGATTTTATTTAATACATCTCCTGTGTCTTTAATAAAGGAGGGTAACTTAAAGACCATCTCCTTCAGGAGATGGTCTAAATACTTACCCAAATTCTCCAGGGGCCCTCCTACCGCTGACAATATCGGTCTCCCAGGTGGATTTTTGTTGTTCTTGTGAATTTTTGGGATAGTGTAGAACGTGGGTATATTGTACGTATTCGTTTTGAGGAAGCCAGATTCCCTCTTCGATAGTAATCCTGCATCCCTTGCCATATCAATTTTAAAATTATAGTCACAAACTAACTTTTTAAAGGGGGAGCTATCGAGTCTCTCAAAGGTTTCTCTATCATTCAAAAGGCGTCTGGCTTCCTCAACATACATTTTTTCTGTCATCAATACCACATTTCCCCCTTTATCACTATTTTTTATTATCAATCCGGGTATATCTCTTAATTCCTTTAGGGCTTTTCTTTCCATGGGGTTTAAGTTATCCTTTCCTTTGATGTCCCAAGTTGTTTCCTTTAAATCTTTTTGGACAAGGTCCCTAAAAAGTGAGATGTGTCTGTTATTTGTTAGTGTCAGCATTGTTTTTGATTTTAATTTTAGGTTAGTGTTCCTTGTGTGGGGCTCTTCTAAGTATTCACCTAGATTCTCCTCAAGGAGGGCCTCTAAGTCTTTCAAAGCTTGGGCTTCTAAGTCGTCTTTTATATTTTTGTTCTCGTGATTTGTTTCTGAAGATGAGGGATCGGTTACTCTTCGTTCATGTATATACCTTAAATAAACTCTCCGCAGGAATAGATTTAAATCTTTGAAGATTGTAAATTCATCCATTCCGTCAGTTGGTGAAAAGGACAAACCCCGTTTTAGTAAATTTATGTGATTATTATTTAATTCAAAATCTGTCAAATTAATTACATTTAGAGATATTTCATCTCCTTGTTGTCGATATGGATTTATGTGTGTCGATTTGTTCTTCTCGTCATTATTTTGTATTCCTGATTTCTGTCTTGTTTTTTGGGATCTCTCTCTCTTTTTTCTTCTATTTTTTCCTGCCCTTTGAATTTCACCAATCCCTCCTCCTCCGAGTCTAAAAAACTCACTGTCTTGCGTGTATATTCCCCTTCACTTTCACTAGTTTCTTCAGTGTAGCGCTCTTTGCTTTTAGGTTGTCTCTTTCTAGAGTGACTCCTCCCTCTTTTAGTTGATAGGTCAAAGATGTCTCCCTGTTCCCAATCGTCTAGGTCCCTTTGATATTTTGTTTGCTTAACCTGTCTCAAGTTTCTTTGGATCCTCTCTATTTCTTTGCGTAGGAATTCATTTTGTTTTTTAAAAGAGTCATGATCTTTTAGAGGTTCTAAATTGGAAGAGCTTTCTTCTATTTGTTGTTGTAATTCTTGCATTTGTATTTTTTCTTCCTCGATTATAAGTTTAATAACGTTTAGGCCATGATACATTGTTTTTTGCCATTTTTGTAAGAATCTATCGTTTTGCAAATGTTCCGCCGGTATGACTCTTTCCCTAAGTCCTCTTGGGATCATTCCTGCTTCCAGGTATGACTCTAGGAACATGATGTTCCATTTGCGGTTCAGATGCTTAACGATCAGTTTCTTATGTTGTCTAAATTTATTGCGAATAACTATTTCAGCTTCCTGAACCTGCATGTCATTTCTTCTGAAGGTATTCCTTATCTCTTCGTCTATTTCTGTGCCTAGTGTATATGCCATTTTTCAAAGAAAAATCTCTTCGTTCCTGACAGGAGGAAGAAGCGGAGGTGTCGGTGCTCTTAATAGTTTTTCTCAATTTAAGAGGGAATTATGTTTCAATTACGTGTGGGACGAATAAACGATCTCAAAACAGGGAAAAAGAAATGGACCTGATTAGGTCACAACCAATTCATCAAAGAAAACGTGTATATTCCCCGGAGCTCCGATATATTATAATGATCCCTATATGTAATTTTCTATGGTTGGTCATCCAAGGTCATGCAACCGAGTTGCCGAGAACCACCACACCCCCTCCCACCCCAGAACGCAGGGAGCGTTTGTTTATGTGATCCAGTGTGTTCAACCCATGGGACTGTGTGGGGAACGCACTGGATAGCGTGAACGGGCCCTCAACTGAGTGTAAGGGCTTGTTCACACCAAATCCAGTATGTTCCACCACAGTTTGTTGCTGGAGAACAGTGGATTGCATAATTACCGCCTCCCTGCATTCTGGGGTTGAAGAGTGTGTGGTGGTGCATTCAAGTCAATGGCACCGCAGCCACACCTCCCAACCTGCAGTGTGATCACTTGCACTGGAACGCATGCCACAGCGATGCCCACGGAGTAATGTGATTGCAAAAAATTGTGCAAGCAATCGCACCGTTGTGCCACGCGTTCCGGTGTGGGCGATTGCACTGACAGTCACCACCCTCTACAGGGAAATGATCGAGAAGTGAGCGGATCGACTGCATGTTTCTGCTCACTTCCCGATCGATAGAGCCGACCTGTCACAGCTTCTTTGTCACAAATCGGCTCTAACTATGAGGATGAGTGGAAATCACTCACCTTATAGTTCTCCTTTAAGGGCCCAGTCACACCATAAAGAGTGCATTCCAGAGCGTTCGGTCTCTGGTATGCAACCCAGCGGCTCACTTTGTTTTGGGGCGGGAGTACCAGAACGCAGGCACTAATGTGCCACGCGTTCAGGTGCTGGCGATCGCAATGCTGAGGGGTGGCGTTTCTGTGGTGCCATTGACTTCCATGCACCGCCACGCCCTCTCCCGCCCCAAAACAAAGTGAGCTGGCCAGGTTGCATACCAGAGTCCCCCTGAGAATTCTCTCTCCTCAAGCCTGTCGTCTGCAGTCAGTGGTGGACCTAGGGAACAAAGGGCCCTGGGGCAAGATTATTTTTGCCCCCCCCCCCACTAAAAACCCACAACCGGGGCGTGGCCTGGCGCATGGAGCGGTAAGACGCGACTCAGCTCGTCTCCCGCTCACAGGGCACTAATCCAGGCAGACAGCAGCCATCCACTCTCCTTCCAGCCGACCATGAGTGACCGGAGGAAGAAGGGGAAGAAGCAGCATAAAACGTGCCCCACACCGAGGGAATTGGCCCGT
This sequence comes from Nanorana parkeri, assembly GCF_000935625.1. NCBI lineage: Eukaryota > Metazoa > Chordata > Amphibia > Anura > Dicroglossidae > Nanorana > Nanorana parkeri. The sequence goes on along the minus strand of NW_017308883.1, from coordinate 92,654 downwards.
TTTTTCAGCAAAACTGCGCCCGAGGCCTCCAGGGCTGCCTCCTGACATGCGCCCAAGATGGCGCCGCCGGAGCTCCTCTCTCCACACACGGAATCGCATGGCAGAGAGCAGGTGAGCCAGCTTCAAGGGGATTGCTTACCCCACGGCCCTGGGGGTCTCCCACACCGATCCAGGCGCCCGTCGCAGACCTCCCTAATCTCCCAGGAGGGATGGGATATGGAGACCTATATTAAGGCCTTGCCCACTATGAGGGATATTGAGTCCTGCTTTGCACGCATGGAATCTACATATAAGAAGGAGATGTCCACCTCAAAAAGGGACTTAAGCTCCAGATTGGATGATATTGAGCAAACCGCTTCTGACATGCAATCCAGACTGCAATTGCATGACACCACTCTGCAAGAACACACAGTGTTGCTGCACCAACTAATATATCACCAAGATGATCAGGAGAACAGAAACAGGCGCAATAACGTCCGCATTAGAGGCTTGCCTGAGTCAATCGAATCTAAAGACCTGGAATCTGCAGCAATTACACTTTCTAACCAGCTTCTAAACAAACCCAAAGAATCCCCTATCGAGGTGGACAGAATCCATAGAGCACTGGGGGCTAAGCGTCCAGATAGATCCAGCCCCAGAGATGTCATCTGCAGGGTCCATTTTTTCAAGCTAAAGGATGACATCATGAGAGCGGCCCGCACACAAGACACCATCTTGTTTAACGACGCCAAAATCCTCCTCTTACCAGACCTCTCTGGTCACACTCTCGCCTTACGCAGGGCTCTGCGTCCTCTACTGGACATGCTCCGCCAGCACAACATCAAATACCGGTGGGGTTTCCCTTTTCAACTCATTGTGCTGCACGAGGGCAAATCAGCCGTATTTCACTCGCTAAGCGATCTTCCAGCATTTTTGGGCAAGCTGGAACTTCCTCAAGTCTCTCTCCCGGACTGGCCGCTCAAGCCCACCCTACCTGGCTTTGTAGCTCCCTCCCCCTGGATACAGAAATCGAGAAAGTCTGCAGGGCGTGCTGACGCCCCATCTCCCCACAACACCTGACTTTGGGACTTTAGCACCCCGTTTCGTTCCAACTTGGATACCACAGAAGTGGCCCCCTTTAGGAACGGCTAAGGGGCTCCTGCCGTTCAGGGATCGAGGCCCTGTGGTGCCCCTGGAGAGTTGTCGGCGGCTGCCGACCAAACTGCTGCTGTCTTTTATACTGTTATCTTATGTTCTATCGTTTTTTACTTCATATGTTCTGTTATATATGCCCTTTGTGATGCTCTTACACATGGCCTGTAATTACGTTGTTCCAGTTGATGTTATCTGCCCTGGAGCGGGAGCCGATCCATGGGCCTACCATGTTACCCCCACTTAGGCCGTCAGTGAGATTTTTCGCTGACATTTTGCACACTGTTAGTGCTTTCTGGACCCTGTACTGGGTTCATAAGATGCTTTTCTGTCTCTCCGCCACTAGATGGCGGACAAGCCCATTTTCTCCCTTTCTCTTTTTCTTATGCTACTCTCTTCCTTGGCTGCCTGTCCCTCCGCCCTTGATTCCCTCCCTTACCCTTCCCCCCCACACCCTAGGGGCTCATCAAATAGTCTCCAAAGTTGCTCTTAAACCCCCGTGATGGCTACAAACTGCCTAACGCTGACCTCCCTCAATGTGAGGGGCTTCAACACCCCACAGAAACGTAGTCAAGTGCTGTATCATTTCCACAAACAGAAGGTGAGTGTCTTGTTCTTGCAGGAAACTCACTTTCGCAGCGATGCCATTCCTAGGTTGCCCTCTAAACTCTACTTAGACTGGTACCACGGCACAAATTCCAGCGCACGCTCTAGAGGTGTCTCTATAGCCTTCCATAAGACTTTGCGCCCAGAGATCCTGCAACAGCAAGTAGACCCGCTCGGTAGATATATTTTCTTGAAGGTGAAACTCTTTGGCAGTGTTTATACCCTTGCTAACGTCTATTTCCCCAACCAGGACCAGTTGAACTTCCTTGCGCGCATAGTCAAGTCTCTGGAGAATTTTGGATGTCCCAACTTGATCCTGGGAGGAGACTTCAATCTGGCGATGGTGCCCGGTCTGGACTCTTCCTCTGGTAAGTCCCCTTTCTCTCATACATCCCTGACTAAATTTAGAAACATGCTATACAAGCTCCGACTGGTGGATGTGTGGCGGGCCCTTCATGCCTCCGAGAAAGACTATACATATTTCTCCCCGGCTCACAATACCTACAGCAGACTTGACTATCTATTCCTCGCACAGCACCTACTTGACAAAACCCCTACTTCCCACATAGGACTACGTATCTGGTCTGATCATGCCCCTGTCTTCCTCAGTTTGGGAACTTTAAGTGGCGCCCGTGCTCGTACTGCCTGGCGCCTTAACGACAACTTACTGAATGATCCCCAGTGCCTCGATGAGATCAAGAGCTCGGAGCGCAACTTTGCCTCTGACCATCTCAATGACACCACACACCCGCTGACCCAATGGGAGGCGCTCAAATGCGTGCTGCGAGGTGTTCTCATCAAACATGGCTCGCGTCTCAAAAAAGAAAGATCCACCCGAGTTGTGGAACTCTTGGCCTCCATTGCGGCACTGGAGGGGATCCATAAATCTACCCGACTGGACACTACCTTTGTAGAACTTTCTAACGCTAGGCGGGAACTATTGTCTATACTTGACACAAGATCCGGCAGTGCAAAAGACAGAGCTTGTAAGCTGAGATATGAATCCGCTAACAAATGTGGCCGCCATCTGGCGAGAACATTACACCCCCGCCCCCCCCCCAGACCTTTTATCCCTTTTATCATAGACCGCAGCTCTAACAAAATACACTCCACGTCGGGAATCGCCCAAGAATTCAGTCGCTACTATGCCAGTCTAACAACCTCCCGGTTACTCCCTCCTCCCCGCAGACCGGCCAAACCCCATGTCCCCTGAAGCAATATATTGTACGTACGGCTCTGCCGACCATTGACAGTGCTGTGATAGAGCAGCTAGAGTCCCCGCTCTCCCCCCCTGAGGTAGAAGCGGCAATCCGTACTCTCAAAACGGGGAAATGTGCGGGCCCAGACGGCTACTCACCCCGGTTCTATAAACTTCTTGCCGACCTGATAGCCCCTATTATGACACACGCCTTTAACTCGGTAGACGACGCACACCCCTTTCCCTCTACCATGCTAGCAGCCAATATTTGTGTTATCCCCAAACCCGGAAAAGACACCTCCCTATGTCAAAACTTTAGACCGATCTCGCTACTTAATGTAGACATTAAACTGTTCTCCAAATTGTTAGCGCTTCGCCTCTCCCCGTCACTACCGTTCATCATCAACCCGGAACAGGTCGGCTTTGTACCTGGCCGTGAGGCCAGGGAGAACACCGCTAAAACTATCAACCTGATCTCCCATATACATAGACACAACACCAAGGCCTGCCTCCTTTCCATAGATGCCGAGAAGGCATTTGATCGCGTTAACTGGGGATTCCTACGCCAGGCCCTACTCCAACTTGGGTTGGGACCGGCCATTCTATCCAAGATCATGTCCCTTTACTCTTCCCCCACAGCTCGAGTGATGGTGAACGGTTCATTCTCAGAGCCGTTCTCCATCTCTAACGGAACTAGACAGGGATGCCCCCTATCCCCGCTTCTCTATGTCGTGGTGATGGAACATCTGGCACAGGCCATCCAATTGAACCTTGATATCCATGGTATAACCACCCCCTCCTTTCACCATAAGATGTCCTTATTTGCAGACGACCTATTGTTATATATAACCCGTCCCCATATTAGCATCCCGGCAATACTCAACGAATTCGATGCCTTTGGAAGACTGAGTAATTTTAAGGTTAACATGACTAAATCGACCGCTCTCAACCTTACATTACCCCCCCCTACAGTCTCCCTCCTCCGTAAAAATGTCCCTTTCCAATGGCAAGCCAGCTCCATCACCTATCTAGGAGTCTCCATCCCAGCTAACCTAACAGATCTATACCACCTAAATTACCAGCCTTTTCTTAGCTCCCTACGCCACACCTTTGAGACATATCAGAATATGAAGATCTCGTGGTTTGGCAAGCTTGATGTCCTAAAAATGGAGACCCTACCAAAATTATTATATGTCTTCCAGACGATCCCCATAAGACCGCCAAGACAGTTCTTCAGCTCTCTTCGCACCATGGTGAACGGTTTTGTATGGCAGAAAGGCTATTCACGTATACGGCACAAAACTCTGTGTAGACACAAAACCCAAGGTGGGGTAGGCCTCCCCGATTTCGAGCTATATCACCGAGCTGCTCTCCTCTCTAGGATTGTAGATTGGTTCCGACACGCTCCTTCAGGACCCACACCAGCGGTGCGGATTGAACAGGAACTGTGTCCTACAGATTTGAGAGCCCTCCCTTGGAGCGCACACGGGGAAGCTAATGTACTCCCTCGTCCTTCCCTCCTTACGGCTGCAGCTTTAAAAACATGGCAAACGACTTATCAAGCCTCTTCTCTCTCCACTAATCCGGGGCCCCTATCGCCTTTATTTGACAATGCCCTATTCCCCACGGGAGTAGCTGTCCCCTCAGTGGGGGGATATAGGAGAAACGATTGGCCCACGGCCCGTGACTTCATACACCCCGCTATGGGACAGTTTGTGCCGCCTACTGATACACCGGTGCACCCCCTGGGGAATTGGCTGTTAGACCGACAACTGGATGGGTTCTGCTCAGCACTGTCTGTTGGTGGACAGACGCACAGATCATTGACGACTTTCGAACTCATGCTTTTCTCGGGGGAGGGGGCACACCACACGATCTCGGTCGTTTATGGGATGTTGAGAGAGGTTCTCCATCAGGTGCCGCTGGGCTCGAAAGCCCAATGGCACGCTGACCTGAACAGGGACTTGACGGAGTCGGATTGGGCCACCATTCACCATTACACACATAAATCTTCTGTTTCCTCATACGCACAGGAAAAGAATTACAAAATAGTTACTAGATGGTACAGGGACCCGGTATCCATACACCGGATCTTCCCTTCTTCTCCTGAGACTTGTTGGCGCTGCAATAAGTAAGAGGCACATATCTGCACATTTGGTGGACGTGTCCCCCAGTTTTCTCATTCTGGCAAAAGATCTTTACGATTTACAACCGCTTATATGGAGACATGTTGGCGCCCACGCCTGCTATAGCCTTGTTATCACTCCTACCGGGATCCCGGAAAGCCCAAAAATCGATGATTCTGAGGCACCTCCTATGTGCTGCTCGACAGGTGATCCCCATGTTCTGGAAAACGACGACCACCCCACCCATCTCCAAATGGGTTAGCCTGGTTAATGATATAATGCACATGGAGGAGCTTCTAGCGGCAGACAATAACACCTTTCCCAAATTCATGGCGCAGTGGGGTGTCTGGATACATTTCTGCGCCTCGGCTGACCTCCAGTCCCTGCTCTAATCTCTACCTTATAATGTGTTCCAATAATGTGAATCAATGTTTGAGCCATTTTGTGCACTGTCTGAATCCTCTTTGCTGAAAACTTAATAAAAACTGATTCAACACTAAAAACCCACAACCCCCGAACCCATATCCCCTTTAGCAACCACACAAAAAAAAAAGTTGGAAAAATGGCATTGCTGTATAAAGTACTGCTGAGATTTGTAGTCCTCTATAGAGGGTGCCATTCTGTATTGCTGCAATGCAGAATGGGACCTGCTATATAGAACTACAAATACCAGCTGAACTTTATACAGCAATGCCATCAATTGGGCTAAAAAAAAAAAAATATTTATTAACTTACCTTCACCTCCTCTGGCTGTTTCCTGGTGGGGGAGGCTGCAGAAAACCTCCCGTGTGTGGTGTGTGTCCATCTCAGCGCGCCCATGTACTCAGGCGGCTGTCTGCTGGGTCCTCACCGCCGAGGCCCAGGGCTGCCCCCTCCAGTGCCTGCAGGCTTTTTTTAAATTCTCGGCTCCCTCCACAGTTTTGGCGGCCGACGGGCCCCCTCGTTTCTGCGCCTGGAGTGTCGGAAAGACCTGATACTCCTGGCGCAGAGACGAGGGGGCCCGTCGGCCGCCAAAACTGTGGAGGGAGCCGAGAATTTAAAAAAAGCCTGCAGGCACTGCAGGGGGCAGCCCTGAGCCTCGGCCGTGAGGACCCAGCAGACAGCCGCCTGCAGCTGCAGAGCTATATGCGGTGGCGGCGGTGGCTGGATCTGCGCTGGACCTGGCGGCAGGGACTCCACTAGTTTCGGCCCTGGGTGACGGGCCCCCTGAAGGTCACGGGCCCTCGGGCAGTGCCCGACGGACCGAATGGTCAGTCCGCCCCTGCAAGAGAGTGGACAGAGAGGAAGAAGCAGTCGGTGGTACCTCAGCCGTGTTAGCCCCCATATCAAAATTTTTGAACAAAACATAAGCAGTTGGTTAGATCTTTGTTGTTTGCTTTAGATCTCACACAGAAATAGAGATATTAACAGTTATTTGCTGGGGGGGTTAACCCGTCATGAGCACCCCCTTATCAAAAAATTGACCAAACAGCTATTTTGGAAGCTATTTGTTAGATCCAGTATGATCAAGTGGTTGTTTTGTTAGATCTCACATAATTACAGATTTATTAAGTGATTGATGAGGGGGAGCTAGCCCCCCACATGCAATTTTCTGGTAAAATTTCATTCAGGCTAATAGGCCTTCGTTAGATCCGGTGAGATCAAGTGATTACAGAGAAATTATGAATACAGTGATACCTTGGTTTAAGAGCATAATTCGTTCCGGAAGCATGCTTGTAATCCAAAGCGCTTGTATATCAAAGCGAATTTCCCCATAGGAAATAATGGAAACTCAGATGATTCGTTCCACAACCCAAAAATATTCATATAAAATGATTACAATACTGTACTGTAATATAATACTGTACAAAATATAAAGAAAAATAAACAATTACAGGTACTGTACCTTTGTGGTTGGTGTGAGGGAGACGAGAGAGAGGAGAATTATTGTGTAGGGCGACTTTCACTATCACTCAAGGAATCACTGCTATCTCTTGGCTCAATGGAATCTTTTTCATTTCGTGAAACCTTAACAAGGAATCTATCCAATGACACTTGCTTTTGCCTCCTTTTGAGGATTTCGCGGAAATGTGACATTGCATTGTCGTTAAACAGATTCATTGCTCGCACTGCTACAGCCTTATTCGGGTGGTGCTTTTCTACAAAATTTTGCACTGTTTCCCACATTTTACACATCTCCCTAATCTTATTTGAAGTGAGGGATTCCTGCGCCTTATTCTCATCCTCCTCTGCAGATGAGATCTCCTCCATAACCTCCTGCTGTTGCTCGCAATGCAGATGCATCAGTTCGTCAGTGGTCAGCTCCTGGCCATGTTCCTCCACCAGCTCTTGAATGTCGTCCTCATTCACCTCCAGTCCCATGGTCTTCCCCAAGGACACAATTTCATCAACAACTGGCGACTCCTGTTCATAAGCAGGCCCCTCTAATCCATGTCCAAAAACGCAATCAGGCCACAGCTTTCTCCAAGCAGAATTCAGGGTTCTCTTGGTGACCCCATCCCAGGCTTTATCGATGATCTTGAGGCAGTTCACGATATGAAAATGATTTTTCCAAAACTCTCGAAGGGTAAGGTTTGTTCCTTCGGTCACCTCAAAGCATCGCTGAAATAGTGCTTTGGTGTAAAGCTTTTTAAAGTTGGAAATTACTTGTTGATCCATTGGCTGGAGGATTGGAGTGGTGTTGGGAGGAAGGAACTTAACCCTAATGAACTCGAATTCTTCCAGTAAGTCGTCCTCAAGGCCTGGAGGATGAGCAGGAGCATTATCCATAATCAGCAATGCTTTGAGTGGCAGATTCTTTTCTAAAAGGTATTTCTTCACTGCAGGACCGAAGACCTCGTTGATCCACTCAACGAACAAGATGCGAGTGACCCAAGCCTTGCTGTTGGACCTCCACATAACATTTAACTGGCTCTTCTGCACCTTACATTTCTTGAAGGCTCGTGGATTCTCGGAATGATACACGAGCAGGGGCTTGACTTTGAATTCCCCACTTGCATTAGCACAAAACAAGAGGGTAAGACGGTCTTTCATGGGCTTGTGACCGGGCATTGCATTCTCTTCTTCTGTAATGTAGGTCCTCTTTGGCATCTTTTTCCAAAAAAGCCCCGTCTCATCGCAGTTAAAAACTTGCTCCGCCAGGTAACCCTCGGAAACCATGAGCTTCTGGAACTCGGTAGCGAATGCCTCAGCTGCCTTAGTGTCTGAACTCGCAGCCTCTCCGTGCCTCACAACACTATGGATGCCACTTCTCCTCTTAAAATTATCAAACCATCCCCTGCTTGCCTTGAAGAGTTCTTCATTTTCTGTAGACGTACCTGGCAGTTTACTTATGAGGTCAGTATGCAAGGCCTTTGCCTTCTCACAGATAATGTTCTCACTCACAGTATCACCTGCTAGTTGCTTCTCATTTATCCAAACCAGAAGCAACTTTTCTACATCTTCCAGAATAGGTGGCCGTTGCTTTGATATTCTTGTGACTCCTTTTGCTGCATCTACCCCCCTTATTTCTTCTTTCTTTTTTAATATTGTGCAAATGGTCGATGTAGACTTCTTATACAATCTTGCAATTTCGGTCACTCGCATACCTCGTTCATACTTATCAATCATTTCCTTCTTTACTGCCACTGTAATCATCTCCTTCTTACTGCCTCTCTTTTCAGCTATCATCTCCTTCTTACCGCCTTTCTTTTGAGCTTTTTGGGGCTTTGGGGCCATTGTACAGTGTATACAGTCGCACGGACAGATGACCGAGATGATCACCCACAATCCCTGTGATCGGCGTCACGTCCTGCTCGTATATCAAGGCAATCGCTCGTATATCAAGGCAAACTTTCTCTGAAATGTTTGCTCGTCTTGCGGAACACTCGCAAACCAAGTTACTCGTAAACCGAGGTATTACTGTATTTGGTATTACATAATTTCTCTGTAATCACTTACCTTACCCGATTTCAAAAAAGGGCAAATCCTCTGGAAGTTGCACCGGGAGGAACCCCAGAGACCTCCATCACTTCTTCTCATCTCCATCCGTCTCCACGCGCTTCGCCACGGCAAACTGCATGGCACCATTCGAGCCGTCGCGGCCTGCAGCAACGCCTACCTCTCGGGACTTGCCGGAATCTCCCCCGCCACCTAGCCTGAACGGCCGCGTGACACCGCCGGAAGACACCACCCCTGACTCATGCAACCCCCTACTGCACCCAGGAGACGCAAGCAGTACGATGCCGTCCAGCACCGAGCTGCTACTCTCTGCAGGTGAGATGTCTTCCATCCTGCTTTCACTCCCGATGCCAAGCGGGCATCACGACCATGGTCTCCCGACTCGAGGACCGGGTCACCTCACTACACACAGAGCATGATGGTGTTTCTCAGCGGTTGATTGCGCTGGAGTCCAGGGTCCTGCACCAAGAAACCTGACTCACCTCCATGGTGCTGGCACATGACGACCTGGAGAACCGCTCCAGTCGCAACAATGTGAAGTTGCGCGGCATACCTGAAACGACTACATCTACAGACTTTAGAACATCGGTGACCCAGATTCTCAACATGACCTTGGACAAACCGCCTGACTCACCCCTGGAGCTGGATCGGGTGCATCGGGTGGAAGGCCCACGTACTGACCGGCACGTCCGCCCAAGAGACGTTCTTTGCCGTGTACATTACTACACGGTGAAGGAGGCCATTATTCAACAAGCCTGGCGTAAGGGCCCCATCCCCTTCGATGGAGCAGATGTTACACTTCTTCCTGACCTGTCAAGGCGCACGCTGCAAATGCGCTGGACACTCCAGCCACTATTTGCTGAAATCTGGAGAGCAGGAACGCTTTACTCCTGGGGATACCCATTCTGCCTGAGCATCCGCAAGGACAGGGAGACATTCATACTGTGACACCCGGATCAGCTACCGGCACTGTTCTCATTCTTGGATGTCGCTCCTGTGGAGATTTCTGACTGGATCCAGCTGGATTTACCGGACGCGGCTCGCCCCATGCCCCAACGCAGCCGTCGGCGGTCCCTATCCAACTCCAGACACCAACCCCAGGTGCCGGTACCTCCCACTGTGGATGTAGCTCCCCGAGGTGACGGATGGGACCCCACTTCCAGAGAAATGTGAAAACTCAGCATCAACGACCTTCCACCCATTACTGGACTCTGAGGAACCGACTTTTCTGACTTCTCCTTGCCTCCTGTATACGTGATGGTCCACCATCTTTACCAAGACCCCAGTGAACTGACATTGAGTGCTGTTGCACTCTGAGCCATTCTGCCCCTGGGTGATCTATACCTACAGGCCTTAATTATTTTACACTGTTGTTTATGTTGGGGTCTCACCACCTTCCGCGTGGGATGTGTGGGGGAACTAGGCCTCTAGTTGGTCTGCCCACCCATCCACCCGTTTGTACGCTGTTATGGGGGCCCTCGCGCCACTATGGTGGTGCTGGGACCCCCAAGGTTCCTATTTATGATGCTTCTCTTACTGTCTACACCGGTTCTTTTTTGCTATTTTATTTTATTTTGTTCCTCATTTAATACGTTATCGGATGGCGCGGTGGGCAGCAGCTCACTGTTTGCATACTAATCGAAGTTAACTCTGTTATACTACTTGGTTATATCTTCACACACTGTTTTAGCCTACCTACTATCCCCAATAGGATAGGGACCACCTCTGTCTCCGAACACGCTTAGTGGCAGCGGTGATCCACTTGGCTGGTGATCCAGCCCGCTTAGATTTAGTAGACTCCACACCTACCCTCTACGCCTCCGGTAGGCACTCCTATCTCCCCTCCCCTCTACCCACTGCTTCTCCTACCCCACCTTTACATCTTCCCATACACCCAGGCCCGGAGCTACCGCAAGGCAAGCGACCACCTTAGGGCGCTGCAGGGTGAGGGCGGAAAAAACAGGGCATTTTGACAAGTACTTGTACTTGCCAAAATGCCCCGATGCTTGGTGATCCACTTGGCTGGTGATCCAGCCCTCTTAGATTTAGTAGAATCCCCACCTACCCTCTACGCCCCCGGTAGGCACTCCTATCTCCCCTCCCCTCTCCCCACTGCTTCTCCTACCCCATCTTTACATCTTCCCATACACCTCCTGCTTCCCCCTTTCCTCCCACCCCCCTTGCCCCCCATTCCAGTCATGGCCACTCTCAAAGTCCTCTCCCTAAACGTCAAGGGGTTGAACACCCCTGAAAAGAGGAGAATGATCCTCAATGACCTCCACCGTCAGGGGGTCGAAGTTGCATTCCTCCAGGAGACCCACTTCCAGATAGAACGTATCCCGCACATAGAGAATAGAAGATTCCCGACTTCTTACTATAGTGGGTCCCCAGACAATAGATCCAGGGGAGTGAGTATCGTCCTCGCACACTCAGTACCCTGGACACTATTAGAGCAACATGCGGGGGAAGAAGGCAGGGTCTTTTTCTTGAAGGGCACCTTTGGGTCCCAAGTGATGACGTTTATAGAGTGCGTCCTGACCAGACTGTCGGAGTTCCGGGAGGGTATCTTAGTGTTGGGGGGCGACTTTTACCTACTCCTGGGCCCTCCAGGATCCGCCATACGGGTATGGGGAACATCGCTGACCCTGTGGGGAGGTGACACCCCTGGTTTCCTGACACCCAATTACGTACGATAAGGGAACAACTCCGCGCCATATGCACAGATAAAGTTAAGTCCGCACTGCTCAAATGCCGGCGCACATTTTATGAATACGGCAATCAGTGTGGCAAATACCTCGCTAGAGCCCTGCGAAAGCAGCATACCTGGACATTTGTTCCCTCTATTTCCCTGCCATCAGGTGCCAAATCCTCTATCCCATCGGACATCGCGGATGCCTTCGCTGATTACTACAAGGGTTTATACAACCTTTCCCACTCCTCATCTCCCCAGAACTCCACACACCACTCATCACATGTAGTGCAATACATCCAACAATCTGGCATGCCCTCCCTCTCATCAGACATCAGTTTATTGATGGAATCCCCTATCTCGGTGTCAGAACTGGAGCATGCCCTTAAACTCACCCAGCCTGGCAAGGCACCAGTCACCCCCGGAGTCTCTTAGGGCACACATCACCGTCCTACCCAAGGAGGGTAGAGACCCTTCACTCTGCCCGAGCTACCGGCCAATATCCCTTCTCAACGTGGACAGCAAACTCTTTGCAAAAATTATTTACACCCGACTTGTACCTCACCTGGGGGGAATCATACACCCTGATCAAACGGGATTTGTCCCCTCCAGGGAGGCGAGGGACAACACCACACGGGCGTTGGGGGTTCTCCACTCCACCAGAGCGAATGCCATCCCGTGCGTAATTTTATTCACGGACACTGAGAGGGCGTTCGACTGGGTGGACTGGGAATTCCAAACCCAGACATCCGAGGAATAACAACGGGCCCCACAAAACACAAAGTCGCTGCTTTCGCAGACAATCTCCTTTTTTTTTCTATCTGCCCCAGATATCTCAATACCGGTTCTCCTTCAGGAATTGAAGAAGTATGGTATGCTCACCAACTTCAGAATTAACAACCATAAATCCGAGGCACTTCATGTCTCACTCGCGGGCGCTCGCCTCCGGAGGGTCCTACAAAAACTTCCCTTTTAAATGGGCCCCTAACGCCATCAAATATCTTTGCATTCTACTCCCCAAAGACTTGACACAAGCATATGCATTAAACTTCCCTCCACTGCTATCCTGTGTACAGGCAGATTTGGAGGCGTGAACCAAAAACACCTTCTCCTGGATGGGGCGCTGCAATATCCTGAAACAATCCACACTTCCGCGCCTGCTCTACCCCATTCAGGCCCTACCGATATCCATACCCCCATCCTTCTTTCGCTCTGTCCACTCACTCTTCACAGAATTCACCTGGTCGCGGAAACCGGCTCGATTGAACTACGACATACTACGGGGTCCCAAACTAATGGGTGGGATGTCCCTGCCAGATGTGTACCAGTATTATATTGCGGCACATCTGACAGGGGTAGTCGACTGGTGCTGTAACTCCACGACCAAACTCTGGGTTATCCTGGAACAGACGGCTGCTGAGGCCCCCCTAACTAAGCTCCCCTGGTGCTCTGCACCACTGTCCCCTCCACTTCACCTGCATCCTACCGTCAACCCCATCCTGAAAATAGCACAGGCAACCTTTGCTAAGGGTCTACTCTCCTCTACTCCTTCACCCCTCCTCCCCATTCTTGACAACCCTGCATTTCCCCAGGCATTGGCTCCCACACCTACCCTGAACTAAGGAGACTGGGCATCCATAAAGCAATGCACCTCATGTCGGCCTCAACATGGCCTTCTGCCAATGACCTTCACACCCATCCAAAATACGGCCCTCTTGACTTTTGGTCCACTATGTGACTGACCCACTTCCTGCACACTATCCCCCAATAGGCCACTTACCCCTTTCGAGCAGACCTGTACTCAAACAAGCTCTCCCCGACATACTCTTTCGTTCTGCTACAAACTACTGACCCAACTGCCAGACCCCCGACCCTTGTGGTTCCTTTCGAGATGGGAGGAGGACCTCCAGATCAATATAACCCCGGAGGCCGCGACTAAGTTGCTCACCCTTTCATACTGCTCCTCTATCAGCAACAGATACCAGGAGTCGGGTTACAAGATTGTAACTAGATGGTACCGCACTCCACAGACCTGCCACGCATTGTTCCCCGACTCGCCTGACCTCTGTTGGCGATGCCAGCAACCGTCCGCGGGTATGCTACACATCTTCTGGACTTGCCCGGCCCTCGGGCAGTTCTGGGACCAGGTATGCGCCCTTACTCAGAAATTTACGGACGCACAGGTGCCCCGAGACCCTGCCTTCCTCCTCCTGCACCATAACACTATCCCCTACATGCTTACACCAGCTTGCTCATCAGACATGTAATCAACGCGGCCAGGGCATCCCAGAAAACTGAACCCCCCGCATAGGACAGGTTTTGGACTGCATCCACGATATATACCTTCGGAGGGTGGGACCCTCCACGTTCCTTGCTGCTGTACATACTGTCGTATTGAAACAGTGGACGTTGCAGATTGATGACAGCGCACCCAGAACGTGTGACAATTTTCAAACCTAATTGTGCACGCACTTAAATGTTGACCATTATTATGTATACAGTTTAGACATGTGCACTGCAAAAAAATTCGTTTCGTTTTGGTTTCGGATTTGTGTTATTTTGTTTTTCGGGATTCGGGTGTGAAAGTCAATTCGGATTCGGAATTCGGATTCGGAAGAAATTCGTTAGCGGTAGTTCGTTCGAACGTTCGTTTCGTTTTCGGTTCTTATTTGTTTCGTTCGTTTGCAGCAAAGTGACATTTGAGGGGGGGGGAATGTTTTTTTCCTTCTCTAATGTTACTTTGCTTGAACGAAACGAATAAGAAACGAAAACGAAACGAATGTTCGGACGAACTACCGCTAACGAATTTCGGAAACGGAAATTCGGATTCGTTTGCATTCGTTATATCTGTAATTCGGAATTCGGATACATCCGAATGTCCGAATTTCCGAAAATTTGTCCGAATTTCGATTCGGAACGAAACGAATCGCACATGTCTAGTACAGTTGTATACTCTGCTTCACAGATGCTATATCTGACTCGAAGTTGATCATCTGTATAGCTGTACCTGCCTTACTTACATGCAACTTTCCTTTCTGTAAAACCTGAAAACGAACACGATCACGGCTAAAACAGCCGCGCATAATGGGACGCAAGAAAAGGTGCATGTACCTTTTTTCTGCATTTGCCGCGTGGATGTCACCCCATTTAAATCAATGGGGCCGCGCAGCAATCACTGTGTGCAATTGTGCAGGACGAGCGTCCCAGATCGCATAGGTCTGCACCGGCCCTCAAAGTAGCTCCTGCACCTTTCTGCGCGACAGGCGATTTTTAACGTGCAACAAATCGCAAAGATGTGAACTGTGTTCTTAGACTTGAATGGAAATCTCTGTTTTGTGCGATATCATGAGGCTAAATCCGCCTGATAAATCATGTGAACCGAGCCTCAATTATATCAAATAATATCTCTGTAATTATATGAGATCTAACGTTAAAACCACTTGATCTTACCGGATCTAACGAAGGCCTATTAGCCTGAATGAAAGTTTACCAGAAAATTGCATGTGGGGGCTAGCTCCCCCTCATTAATCACTTAATAAATCTGTAATTATGTGAGATCTAACAAAACAACTACCGTATATACTCGAGTATAAGCCGTCCCGAATATAAGCCGAGGTACCTAATTTTACCACAAAAAACTGGGAAAATTTTTTGACTCGAGTATAAGCCTATCTGTAATTATGTGAGATCTAACAAAACAACTAGTTGATCATACCGAATCTAACAAATAGCTTCCAAAATAGCTAACTGTTTGGTCAATTTTTTTATTTTATTTTTTCATATTTTTTTTTTACATTTATTTTTTATTGACAGTTTTTAGAATACAAAATCCGAATAAGACAATACTAAAAGTATAAAACAAAGCTATAGAGATGCTAGTATGCAACAGTGTCATGTACAACATTTTGATAATTCAGTATACGGTGAAAACATCAAGACAAAATACAATATTACATAATGCAACAAGTAAATTATCTAGATCGGATTGGAAGAAAAAGGAAAGATCAGAATAGAGACAGACGAAGAGAGAAAATAAAAAAGAAGAGAATGAGAAGGGGGGTGGGGGGGTAGACAGGTTCTGAGACAGGTTATAGATATTAAAATGTGAAAAATTCAGAATAAAAGTGATATTAACTTTTCAAGCCCTTATTAAAGCAGGATCAAAATAAATTGGAAGACATTTCTGGATCCACGGATTCCAGATCCTTTCAAATTTTACCTTTTTTTTCTTGAAGTTTTGCAGTGGATTTTTCGTGTACAAACACTGTGTGAAGACGGGTTTTAACCTCAGACATTCTCAATACAGGAGACAACCAGGCTTTTGCAATCGTTTGTTTAGCAGCAGTGAGAATGTGTGTCATAAGGATAAATTGTGAGGTTGGAATATTGTCAGGTCTCAAGTTTAGAAGAGCTATTGTTGGTTGAAAGGGGGGAGTTATATTGATAAGGGAATGAATAAAGGCAAATACTTTGCTCCAAAAACGCTGTGCTATCGGACATTCCCACCATATGTGGAACATTGTACCTATGGAATCACAGTGGAGATAACATTGTGGAGAAGATGAAGGAGAGATACGCGCCAGTCTAGAGGGAACATAATACCACCTCATTAAAACTTTATAATTAGTCTCCACTGCCGCTGCACATTGAGAGAAAGTCCTGATCGTGGCCCAAATTTGTTCCCATTGTTCAATTTCTAAAATAATCCCCAAATCTCGTTGCCATTGTGACATATATGTGTGGGCAGGTATAGAAGAAGAGTGAAGTAGGGAGGAATAGAGCTGAGAAATTACTCCTTTAGTATGTCGAGAGTCTAAGCAAGTACGTTCGAATAAAGTAAGAGAAGAGCGAGTGAGATTAGGGCCTATCATAGAAGTTATGAAATGTCGTATTTGAATATGTCGGAAAACATCAGCAGTGCTGAATTCATGTCTAGTTCGTAATGTTTAAAAGGGCGTAATTCCATTTGAGTCAAGCAAAGAGTGAAAGCGTGTCATATTGTTGTCAGACCATTTGGAGAAAGTTGGAGTCTCCAGGCCAGGGAGGAAGGCTGGGTTATTAAGAAAAGAGAGAAGGGGAAGTTGGGGGGGAAATAAGTTTTCCTGAGTGTTTCACAGAGTCCCATATCTTCAGTGAATGGAGAGTTATCGTGTTGTGTATCTTGGGACGGGTACGTGGGATAGACCATAGTAGGTTGTGTACTCCAAGTGGGTCACAATCTACAGCTTCTAACGAGACCCATAAAGGAACCTCAGCTGAGGTATGATACTTAGTCAGAGGTGCGATTTGCGCCGCGCGGTAATATTGTGTAATGTCAGGCACACCTAGACCACCTAGTGATCTATGTAGAAACATAGAATGTCTAGGAATACGAGGCTTACGACCCGCCCAGACGAAGTGCATCACATGTCTTTGAAGTATTCGGAGATTATGAGTAGGTATATGAACAGAGAGGACTCTGAAGAAATAAAGTAATTTCGGTAAGAAGGTAATTTTTACAGCTGCTATGCGACCCATTAGGGAAAGGGGGAAATGGGACCAGGTAGAAAGTAAGGATCGTAGGCGTTGAAATAAGGGAGGATAATTAGCTGAATATAGTGATGTATAAGAAGAGGTCAAGTGAACACCCAGATAGGAGAGAGCGGTGAGGGCCCATGGAAACGAGAATGATGATCGGATTTGCTGAACCGTCTGGTAATGAAGCGAAATGTTGAGTGCTTTAGATTTTGAGAGGTTCACAGAGAGACCTGAAAAGGAGCCCAAGGAAGAAAGGATCGCAAAGAGATTAGGGAGCGAGACAAGAGGTTGTGACATGGTGAGAAGGATGTCGTCAGCGAACAGACTCAATTTGTATTGATGGCCAGCTATGGGGATTCCTGATATATCAGGATGCTCACGGATCAATTGCTCGAGTGGTTCTATGGCTAATGCAAAGAGTAACGGGGATAAAGGACATCCTTGTCTAGTTCCTCTGCATATAGGGAAGGGGCCAGATTTAAATCCAGCACAGTGTACCCTAGCTGTAGGAAAGGTGTAAAGAGCAGATATCATTTTACTAAACAAAGGGCCAAAACCCAATCGTTCCAATATGTAAAAAAGATAAGGCCAGGAAAGGGAATCAAAAGCTTTTTTAATGTCTAGAGAGAGGAACATAGCGGGGATTTTCCTCGAATGTGCTAGATGCGATAGGAGAGTTGCCCTGCGAATGCCGTCTGTGGCCTGGCGAAGAGGCAAAAACCAACCTGATCTTTGTGAATCAGCTGACCTATCCCCAGGTTCAATCTGCTTGCCAGTATTTTAGCTAGAATTTTGATGCCTAAGTTTAGTAGGGATATGGGGCGGAAATTCGCCCAAATTGTATTATCAGAATTTGGCTTGGGGATCATACAAATTGAAGCTGTAAGAGTATCTCTGCCTAGACTACCTTGGGAGCGTAGAGCATTGAAGGATGCAACCAAGATCGGGGCTAAGAGGTCTGAGAATGTTTTATAATAAAGAGCAGGGAAGCCATCTGGTCCCGCTCTTTTTTGCATTTTTAGAGATTTGATGGCTTGAAGAACTTCCGATTCAGAAATCGGGTCTTCCAGAAGAAATTTGAAGTCAGTCGGGATCTGTGGAAGAGATAGTGGGGCGAACAAATTATCAGAAGAATCTTTGGAAAAAGTGCAATCTGGGGTGTAAAGTTCCTTCAAGTGTTTACTAAATTCATCTACAATTATATTCGGGTTATTGGTAAGGGAGCCCTGGGTGGTACGCAAAGTCAGGGGACGTCTTGTCGGATCAAGATTACGAGGGCGAGTCACCAACATCGAGGTAGGTTTATTAGCATGCATATAAAAATGATGCTTTGTCTTTCGTAAAATAGCATCAGTTTTGTATGATAACAATAAATTCAAGTCCCTCCGTGCTGACTCAACTCTGCAACGATTAATGGGTGTAGGGGAGAGGGAAAAATCTGCGGAGGCTATAAGAAAAGTATCCTCCAGAGATTTTTGTTTTCGTAAGCGTTCTCGTTTAAGTTTAGAGGCAAGTCTGATACATTGCCCCCGTATAACCACTTTATGAGCTTCCCATAGCGTCACTGGAGCAATGTCAGGTGTAGAGTTATGGGCCAGGTATTCTAAAATAGCTGCACGAATTATAGAAACATTACATTCATCCGACAAAAGGTATTCATTAAGAGACCAAGAAGGGGAGGGGGATGAGGCCAGTATAGAAGAGATAGAGAGGGTCACTGCAGAATGGTCCGACCAGGAGATGGGCAGGATATAAGAGGATCTGACCAAGGGAAGTGTAGGTTGTGTAAGGAAGATATGATCTATTCTGGAAAAGGAGTTGTGAGGGGAAGAGTAGAATGTATAATCTCCTGTAGTAGGGTGTAATTCCCTCCAAGTGTCTATCAAGGCATATTGGGTTAAAAGAGTCTGGAAGGGTGTGGAAACAGAATTACTTGAAGTAGTAGGGAATTTATCTAGGATGGGGGAGATAGATACATTTGAATCACCACATAGAAGGAGTAGGCCCTTTTGATGATGAGCAATGGTAGATGGCGGAAGAAAGGAAGGGGTTTAGAGTTGGGGGCATAATAGGTCACAATGGTAACGTCCTGATCATTAAGGCGGCCCATAAGGAGTAGATATCGGCCGTCCGGGTCGGTAATCTCTTTAGTGCCTACAAAATTCAGGCGACGATGAAAGCCTATCAGGACTCTTTTCGATTTGGCGGTAGAGGAGGCTACAAAAATTTGCGAAAAGTTTTTATGAAAGTATTTAGGAGTAGAGGATTGGGAGAAATGCGTTTCCTGAAGGCAGATAATATCTGCATGTATGGAGTTAAAGTGCCAAAAAGCCAGAGTTCGTTTATGGGGAGAGTTAAGGCCCTTAACATTGATGGTAATCAATTTAATAGATGACATTATGGGGGGCGTGGATATAGTTCAGCATATGATTGAGACATGACAAATAAGATCTGAATGAGCGGTAGTGTAACTTCTCTTGAACCCGGGGAGGAGGATAAGATGAAGGGGGAAGGGTGAGAAAGAAGAAAAAGAGAGAGAGAAGGGAGAAAAACTATGAAACAAAACAATAAAATACTAAAGTCCATGGTGTAAACACCAAAAAAGGAACCAAAAACAGACTGAAGTAGAGAGAGACAGTCAACCTGCATCTCTCTATCAGGCTGTGGTTAGACCCACTAGGGGGGTAATCCCACCTATGAAGGTCTAAAAGGAGGCAACAGTGACAGTCGCCTCAGCACGCAGGCTTAAAGGAATATAACAGAACATTTCTAAGAAACAGCCCCAATAAAATAATATGCAATTAAGATTAATATTCATCTAACCGTAAAGCGGGACTATAAACCTTATAAGAGTGATAACGACCCCCTAAAGGAGTCAAACAGAGTAGGTATTGAAGAGACGTGGATCTCAGAATATCAACCGGGGATGTCCATGTCGACGGCTTGTGGTAGGGACATCTTCTTACGAACACTTTTCATAGGCGAGGATAACAGTGTGGAAGATGGTTCCGGAGGGGATGTGTGTCTGCGACGTTTGGGTTGGATCAATGATGAGGGTTCCGACTGTGGCAACAGTTGAAGATCAGAGAGAATGCGCCGAAGACCGTCCAAGGTGGAATCATGGTATGTGCGTCAGTTATAAGTGAAGAGGAGGCAAAACGGAAAGCCCCATCGATACGTAATCTGATGTTGTTGCAGAATTAGGAGAAGAGGCTTTAGTTCCCTCAGCTTAGCAATGGTTGAGGGGGCCAGGTCTGCAAAAATCTGATATGGAGCGCCTTGGAATGATAACGAATGACTTTTTCGGGCTGCCTGCAAGATTTCCTCTTTAGTGCGGAAAAATAAAAACTTAGCGATTACATCTCTAGATGGACCGTCTGGCTTGCGTTTAGACAGGGCCCGATGAATTCTCTCCATCTCGAGGCGTTCAATCGGAATGGATGGTGCCAGTTCCTGGATCAAAGCAGTAATGGTCGATTGTAGATCCAATACATGTTCAGGAATTCCTCTAAAACGCAAATTTGAGCGATTCTCCAAATCCTCTATTTTGGAATTTAGAAATAAGTTTTCCTCATGAATTTTGACTAAATCATCAGTATAAGAAGTAGAACGGAGTTCAATTGAATCCATACGAATTTCTAAGTCAGCAGTACATTGCCCCAATTCACGAATTTCCCTTGACAACTGAGTAGTAATTTGTTTAGATGTGGTAGCCAGTGCTTTCTGCAACATACGATCTATTTTGTGCAATAGATCAGACTGTGACTCACAGGCAGGAGGGAGGGAGCCGGCATCACTGTCATCTGCTGCGTCATCTTGCTGAGGTGATTGAGAGGCAGTTGGGCCTATCAGGCCGTGAGAAGCCAGCACCATCTTGGAGGCTGCTCTAGCCAGTGCTTCCTTAATGGAGGGGCCGCGAGGAGGCTGTATTTTAGATCCAGGACGGGACATGGCGATCCCGGAGTATATCCACTACCGATCGGGACCGAAGAGACTGTTTGTCATACGGTAGGAGCTGAGTTAGAAGCGCCTGATAGTGCTGAGGCGATGCGGAGCGGTTTCAGAACACAACTGCCATCGTCCCTGTTTGGTCAATTTTTTGATAAGGGGGTGCTGATGACGGGTTAGCCCCCCCTGCAAATAACTGTTAATATCTCTATTTCTGTGTGAGATCTAACGCAAACAACAAAGATCTAACCAACTGCTTATGTTTTGTTCAAAAATGTTGATATGGGGGGGGGCTAACACAGCTGAGGTTTTGCTGTCGCTTATTGTTCCACATAGCCCAGTTTCCAGCAGCAACCTGCCTGTCCCACCAATCAGTCCTTGACTCATATCCTTTGACCTTGTCCTGAGCTATGAGGACCTATGAGACTCAAATGAAAGGCCTCCATGACCAGCTGGCATGAAACAGCCTCTCTCTCTCCTCTACAGTGTATGTAATCCCCAAAAACAAAAATGTTACATATTGCTGCTTCGGTTTTGGGTATAAATACACTTTATATATAATATGCGCGCCCCCGCGTTGCCATAATACATTCCTTGGATGTCCGTTGTTGGTTGACCTGTGTGATTTCCTCTTTATTTCTCACGGTGACCGTTGTCACTGGTACTAAAAGTATTAAAAATCCCAAATTTTGAGTTGTCATCAGAACAGAAATGGAGGTGAAATCTTCCAATGTTCCGGTGACCAGGGGCGTCCCGAGACAGGAGCAGGTACCGGTTGACACCCCGCTGCGACATCATCATGCATGCGCGTGCACTATGACGTCATCTGGTGGCCATCTTGGTGATACCTGCTGGCGGCCATCTTGATGATGGACACCGGCAGAGAGAGGAGGGGACGTTCACCCGGTGGGATAAGGTATGCCGCCAGGTTCCCTCTCTTCTGCAACTGTCGGGCTATCGGTTCATGACCAAGTGCCTGACTTTTCAGAGGGGGTGACACCAAAATGACTGTCAGTCATTTTGGTGTCACTCCTCCAATGGTGTCATATGGATGCAGGCCGCACCTCCCCACTAGTTACGCCACTGCAGGTGACAGCTGTCTAAGAGAGGATGAACCTGACTTCGGAGAGAATTTCTGTCACTTCCTGTTGTGCCTACAGGACAGCATACTTCCTAACATCAGAAGCTGAGAAAGAGGGACATGTAGGGGCACGGAGAAGCACTGGGGGACATGGAGGGGCACGGAGAAGCTCTGGGGGACATGGAGGGGCACGGAGAGGCACTGAAGGACATGGAGGGGCACGGAGAAGCACTAGGGGACATGGAGGGGCAAAGAGAGGCACTGGGTGACATAAAGGGGCATGGACAGGCACTGGGGGAGATGGAGGGGCAAGGAGAGGCACTGGGGGACATGGAGGGGCACGGAGAAGCACTAGGGGACATGGAGGGGCAAAGAGAGGCACTGGGTGACATAAAGGGGCATGGAGAGGCACTGGGGGACATGGAGGGGCACGCAGAAGCACTGGGGGACATGGAGGGGCAAGGAGAAGCACTGGGTGACATAGAGGGGCACTGAGAGACACTGGGGGACATGGAGGGGCACGGAGAGACACTGGGGGACATGGAGGGGCACGGAGAGACACTGGGGGACATGGAGGGGCACGGAGAAGCACTGGGGGACATGGAGGGGCACAGAGAGACACTGGGGGACATGGGGGGCCACTACATGTATACGGCAGGTGATTTCTGTGGTTTATAGGTATAGGAGTAACAGAGGGTGGATGAATCACCATGAATTGGGAATCTCTTTTCACACATTTCTGAGGATGGCACGGCTTACACTTTGTGTTTTTATTATTATTATACAGGATGTTTGAAGCCAATAGTTTGTGCAGCGCTTTACAATATAAGGAAGACATTACAATCACAATACAGTTCCAGACAAGATGGTAAGGAGGGCCCCGCCCCTGAGGGCTTTTATCAGTTTCCATATTCATTGTGTGTGTGTGTGTGTGTGTGTGTTACATGTTCGGGGAGGGGGGGTTATGTGTCACTCAATCTTTTCATTTTTATCTTTAATTCTTTATTTGTAAATATTTCTATGCGGAGATGTAACAAGAGCAACAGACAAGATAAATCACTTCCATGAAAAGGCAAAAACTATGAAGAGTGAAAATGTATCGGCTGAGTGCAGACAAATAAAGTTTGTTTGTTTTTAATTCACCGTTTAATTTTTTGTTATTTATGTCGATCAAACTTCAGGGATCTCAAGTCTCCCTGATGTTCAGGGAATCTCCCTCTATTAGATAGCGGCTCCCTGACATCAGCGAGAGAGGCATTTTCTTCCTGAAAGGTTTACTCTGAGTAAACCTTTCCGGTAAGATATCAGTGGGTAAGGTTTCAGAACGAGGATTGCCTCCTGGAGGAAGGTCATGTGATCTCTAGAGTAGCCTCAGAGTGAGGCTTGCCTCCCGGAGGAAGGTCATGTGATCTCTAGAGTAGCCTCAGAACGAGGCTTGGCTCTCAGAAGGAAGAAGCTACTTGCTGCACAGGGAGGGCGGACATAGATTACTATTGAGAGCAGGTACAGACACTGCTGCAGGGTTGAGAGAGGGATGTTAACCCTTTGTGGATAATATATAATTAATTATATGTCCTGGTTGTCTAGTTATGGAGAACATTTATTTTATTTGCTGCCCATAGCAACTAGTCAACTGTGTATCAGGGACTTTACTCCTTTAAAAAGGTCTTGTGCTGTCTAATAAATTGTGACCTTTACACTGACAGATACTTGAATATCAATTCACAAATCTGATGTATATATAAATAAATATATAATATTATTGTATTATTGGTATATGGATTTTATTTTACTCTGTGTGTGTGTATATATATATATAAAATCATTATTATCATTATTATTTCTTTTATATTCGGACGACGGCCGCTGTAAAAAAACCCCCAAAAAACAGAAAGGGCACCTCCCTGAAATGAGACGGGAACCTCCCTGAAATAAGGTTTTGCAGGTTGGGATGTCTGAAACTTTATATATAAAACAAACCCCGCCTCATCCTCCATCGCCTGGCCCTGCCTCCTCCTCCACTGCTGATGCGGGGTCCCACCTCCTCCTCTGCTGCCGGGCCCAAGCTCCTCCTCCTCCATACCTGGGCCCCGCCTCCTCCTCCGCTGCCGGGCCCCACTTCCTCCGCTGCCGACGCTGGGCCCACCTCCTCTTCCTCCGCAGCTGCTGGCTGTCACTGACTCAGCAGTGGCTGTGAGGAGGAACGCGCCGCTGCACAGATCACTGACATGTTCCTCCTCATAGCCGCCAGTGACAGCCAGCAGCCTGCGATGCCATAGCCACCCAGGCGGCCCGCACGGCATCAGGGGGGCCCCTTTGTTCCTCATCCTGGCCGGGCCCCCCTGTGCTCAGGGCCCCATAGTGGCCGCCTGGATATTTCCACCATTGGTTCTGGTGCTGTTCGAGCCTGGAACGCAGTGGATTGCATAGATCGGGCAGCATTCTGGGTCCAGAGGTGGCGTGTCTGCCGTGCCATTGTCACGAAAGGCATGAACATGCCCCCTCCCACCTCAGAACACTGCCCCGGCTTGATCTATGCGATCCAGTGTGTTCCAGGCTCGAACCGCACCGGAACACACTGGATATGGTGTGTGATCTTTCTCCACTGTGGCCACTGATGTCGCCTGCAGAGTGGGTGAAGACGGACAATCATAAGTCTTCGCTCTGCTCTCTCCTCCTGTCAGCAAGACCCTGCTTTAGACTGACCGCACCTATACAAAACAGTAAAGGGTCTTTAAAGAATACATGGCGAGACTAAAGCGTGTTCTGTGATAGGAAAGGTGAACGGGGGATATTGGGAGCCTACAGGATGCATCACGTTCCCCGGCAGGTAAAGCTAAGCAGCAGGCCGGGCCGGGGCACAGGATGTCATGCTATGGACCCGTGTAGATTAGCAGAGCCGAGCGATCACATGACCTAAAAATCATTTCACTTGAAAAACAGTTTTTATGTTTTATTTGTATATATAAAAAAAGCAAAATTTAATAAACGTCACCAATTCCCCCGACTACATCTTATATATATACAGCAACAGCTCCGCCCCCAGGCGTCCTTCATCTCCAGTCCAGTGACTATGTCTAGGCTGAGATGATGTCATCAGTCTGCTGCAAGCAGGAGGAAGCATTTCCTCAGTCTCCCCTCCCCCAGTGATCAGTCTGCTGCAGGCAGGAGGAAGCATTTCCTCAGTCTCCCCTCCCCCAGTGATCAGTCTGCTGCAGGCAGGAGGGAGCATTTCCTCAGTCTCTCCCCTGTGATCAGTCTGTACATTGTAACTCTGTAGCCAGTCACAAGGTGGAAGACTGCATCAGGGGCTGATCTGTGTCAGACATTTGTGCACACAGCCAAGACCTGCACTGACACCAGGATTTACATGACTGCGTCCTTTCTAAGCCGACATCTCAGCCCAGGAAGTAGATGGTGACCCTGGAGGATGCCGCAATAAAGATGGCGCCGTCCTTTTAGAGAGAAAAGCAGATGAAAGCATTGCCAGCAGGGGGCGCTGTGAGAGGGGTGGTACATACCTGGACGTGTTACATTTACACATTACTGAGGGGCTCCCCTCCCGGGCCGCCGTCATGGGGGTACGGTTGACACTTAAGTAAGGGGCCCGGCCAGCCTCAGGGGCCCGCGAACCTTACCCGGGTGACGGCCGTACAGGTGACTGAAGGCGGCCGGGTCCCCGCAGCACCGGAGGAAGCCGGGGCCCGCACACTCCACATCGTAACCTCGGGTGCTGTGCGAGCCTCCGGTGTCCCCCTGTGTCCACTGCACATTAGGTTTTTAATGATGGCCGTCGCGAGTAGCGGCAGCCATCTTTAAACCTGGCAAGTGCCCACATCCCATTTAATATATTGCCGAAACTGCAATATATTAAATAAAAATCATTCCCTGGTGGGGAATCAGTATGATCTGCATCTCATGCTGATGCAGACCATACTGATCGCTCCCTCGTGGGGCCTCTGCTAAGATGCAGGGAGCAATTAGTATGGTCTGCACCAGACAGAGTGCAGAGCACACTGATTCTTCACTGAAACAAAGGGGTGCAGCCCTAGGGTTGCCACCTTTTCTTCAAGCCAAACCCGAACACTGTAGCGCCTCGCGGCAATTTTTTGGTAAAGTACACTATGCATGTATTTTGTCATTAAATAACATTGGAGGTAATCACAAAGATGCCAGTGTGTCACTTTTTTCTAGGCAGCCTGGCTTCCTGACCAATCAGGAAGGTGGGCGGAACGTCATGACTCACGTCCCGGCTTTCTGATTGGT
This sequence comes from Nanorana parkeri, assembly GCF_000935625.1. Lineage (NCBI taxonomy): Eukaryota > Metazoa > Chordata > Amphibia > Anura > Dicroglossidae > Nanorana > Nanorana parkeri. The sequence continues at coordinate 66,153 of NW_017308883.1, read as the reverse complement.
CAGGAAGCCAGGCTGCCTAGAAAAAAGTGAATCCAGCCAGAGGCATAACTAGAATACATTGCTGGGACTTGTAGTCCTACATAGTTGGTGCTATTCTGCATTGCTGTATAATCATCATCTAGCAATGCAGAATACCACCAGCTGTGCTGAAGTACAAGTCCCAGCAACACACACACACTCTCTCTCTCTCTCTCTCTTCCCAGCACCCCTCCCTCCCACTCCAAACTTATCTTACCTCTCCTGCAGGCCCATGGCCCTCTTCCTCGTCTCGGCAGCCAGGGGGCGGAGCTAAGAGGAGACATACCCCCTTAGCTCCGCCCCTAAGAGGCGGGGCCAGCTCATTCCCTGGGATCAGTGACAGCCTCTCCAGCTCTTTTGCACAGCCGCCCGTACATGCTGCGGGTGGCTGTGCGACAGGGAAGGAGTGGCACGATCGCGGGGGGCTGCGACCCTGGTAGTTCCGCCAGTGAATCCAGCTTCCCAGCCAATCAGAAAGCTGCACGGCACATCATGACGAGCCTCCCGGCTTCCTGATTGGTTAGGAAGCCAGGCTGCCTACCAACAAGTGAAGCCAGCTTCCTAGCCAATCAGGAAGTCCGGACAGCACGTCATGACCTGCCTTCCGGCTTCCTGGTTGGTTAGGAAGTTGGGTTACATTTTTTCTAGGCAGCCTGGCTTGCTGATTAACTTGAAAGCCAGCGTCACATTTTTCTAGGCAGCTTGGCTTCCTGACCAATCAGGAGGCCGGGACACGAGCCATGATGTACGACCCGCCTCCTGGCTTCCTGATTAATTTAGATGCCGGCGTCACATTGTTCATAGGTATTTTTCGTGGCTTCCTGACCAATCAGGAAGTCGGGAGGTGGTTCATTACATGCCGCCCAGGTTCCTGATTGGAAAGAAAGCCAGCTCCAGTGGCGTCACAAGGGGGGGTGCGGAAGGAGCGGCCCGCAACAGGTTGAATCAATCATTATGGTGTCACACCCCCCCTCCCCCGAAAAGTCGAGCACTCGGTCAAGGACCGAGAGCCCGACACTTGCTCGAGAGAGGAGTGGATCCGGCGGCATACCTTATCCCACCAGGTGACTCCACACGTGACATCATCACGCATGTGCGCGATGACGTCACTGCAGGGTGTCACCTGGTATCCGCACCGGGTGTCACCCCACCTCGGGACGCCTCTGCCGGCTCCATGGTCCCTTGGCACTGCTGGTCGGAGAGAGATCTCCCTCTGACCGGAAGTTCCGGTATCGGGGAAGGTATTGGAGCATTTGGACGAGTACTCGCCCAAATACTCGGTATCGGCACATTTATAGTGCAAATCCATTGTATTGATAGTTGTCATTCAAACGACAAGCGCATTTCTGAGCCTGATGAAGCGGACCCTGCGCGGACCCAAAAGCGCTTGTCGATTGAATGACAACTATCAATAAAATGGATGTTGCACTAACATGGAATCTGGACATCTGTTTTGGGTGATATGTACTATAGCACATAAAAGACGCCCCCACAAAACATGTCACGGGTTACCTGTGGCATTTTTTAATGGGGGCATGTTTTATGTGCAACACTAACAAACCAGCGGGGGGAGGGGGGGAGATAGTGAGTGTGTGTAATTCTTATGCTGATTTTAGCTATTGCTGTGAGAACCTGTAAAGAATAAGGTGACCAGATTCCCGTGTGTCCATGATTTATGCAGAAACTTCTTTCAAGGGAATGTCATGGCCACAAATATAATGAAGTGGCCCCATGGGATTGTGCCATCCCCTGCACCCATTTAATTCAATTAAATTATTATTTTAATCCAACAATAATTTTAGTCATGATAAGGTACAGTCTTCTGGAATTTTCCGTCGGGCTGTTTCTTGTTTCCCGTTGTGTCTGTTTTCAGGTACCCTTAATAGTGTCATTTCAATTCTGCCTGATGATGGCTGTCGCTAGGAAGATCTTTGGAAATGAGGTGGTCGTGATTAGTTACCGAAGTTTTGGAGGGAAAAGTAAACAACCAATCAGTTGTGGGACTCACCTTTAAATGTTTACGGTCAGAAGCTCTCGTCAGCAGTGATCATCTGCAACACAACTTGCCTGAGGATGGATTCTTTGCTCCACGAAGTGCTTCGTCGTGCCTCCGCTGAAGGGGGTGAAGACTGGCTGCGTTCCTGCTTGGGCTCTCTGCCATCCATGAATGTGCCCAGCGCCTTTCCTGTGACTGACCACTTGCATCCTGCCTTACATCCAACTGATGCTCATCCTCCTCCGCCTGCCGGAGCTCCCCCTCCCTTTTCAACAGAATGGCCACCTGCATTTGGATCCCTGTCAGCGGCTGTGACTGTACCTGTCCCTTCTGTGTCTGCCACTACCGCCTCGGCTGGAGCCTCCGACATCCGCCGTGATCAAGCTGTGTCAAGCGCCCCTGCGTCTGCCTCCCGGAACCTTCGGTCCTCCCGATCGGCCTCGCGGATTTCGGCAGCTCGTGTGTCCCCAGCTGCATCTGGACCGGAACTGGAAGCCCGTCGCATACAGTCACCGGAAGTTTTACTGCCCCTTCGGGGTCTGCTACTACCGCTACCTCCTCGGCTGGTGCCTCCGACATCTCGGCCGGCTACTATCGTGACATCCGCCGTGGTCAAGCTGTGTCAAGCGCCCCTGCGTCTGCCTCCCGGAACCTTCGGTCTTCCCGATCGGCCTCGCGGATTTCGGCAGCTCGTGTGTCCCCAGCTGCATCTGGACCGGAACTGGAAGCCCGTCGCATACAGCCACCGGAAGTGAGTCACCATGCCGGGCCGGAAGTGCGCCATCGCCGCAACCCGAAAGTCGCCTCTTCATTAGACCGCGGGGTGGAGGACGCCGATCGCCCTGCCAAGAGGGCCCGGAGGCCCAGAAGACCCTATTCGCCGTCGGATCCGGCATCCTCAACCCACGCTACAACGGCGGCAGCAGGCAGCCGGGATCGCAATGCTGCTGCTGCTACTGGATGCGCCCCTGGATCTCTTCTGGACCACACCGCACCACCATCAGCTGAACCCAGGCCGCCGACTGCATTGTCCTCCGCTGACGGCCGTGGTGAGTCTTTTTCTTTAGGTTGGGAAAGGGATTTGTCTAGCTTAGTTAATATGTTGGGTCAGCTTGTATCTGCAGCTGCTTCCTCTGCTGTTTCCCTTCCCATCTTAACCCCTCCTCCCCTTCCCCCTTCTCCTTCTCCTGCTTATGTTTGGGTTCCAGCTACTGTCCCTTCTGATGTTCAAAGGGTAGGGGAACCTGTTGTCTCAATTCCTCCTCCTTCCGCTGCCTCTGTGCCTGTTCTCAGGCAAGGGGTTGGGGAAGGTTGTTATAAGGAGGCTTTGACTTGTGATCTTTCTCCATTGGGTTATCATCTCCCTTTGCCTGTTAAAGAAAATATTTGGCATGGGGACTATGTTGATATCTTATCCTTATTACCTAGTTCTAATGACTTTGTGATAAAGGATAAAAAAGACGCGGAAGAGGATAGGAGGAGGCCGGTAGGCAGAAACTTCAACAACTGGTTGCAGGCTTTTTGCATTTTTGCTAGTGTTTTGGGCGAGAAAAGACCCGAGCTGTGCTCGGGTCTTTTCCAGCACCTTGACAATGTATTGGAGGCATACAAACACTTTAGTAATTTTTCTTGGTTTTCATATGATGAATCGTATCACCAGAAAATGGCGGTGCATTCTCAGATGAAATGGGGTTCGAAAGATGTCGGTTTATGGCTTAATGTGATGCTTCCTCAGAGACCACAGTCGGTTAGGCCCTCTCCTGCGGGTACACCTTCTGTTTCTTTGAGAAAGGGCGTTTGTTTTGCTTTCAATGATTCGCAGTGCAGATTCCCACACACTTGTCGCTTTCGACACGAGTGCTCTTTTTGTGGCGGTTTGCACCCTGCGGTTCGTTGTTTTAAGCGTACCAACGCTTCTAGTCATTTAGCCCCTAAAGAGCTTTTTCTTAAAAGCTCGGACGCCAGTGAGCCTCATAAACATGTGGCCATGGCTAGAACGGTTCCCAGACAGTCAGATCAAGGGTCTGCTCATTAATGGTTTTTCTTTTGGTTTTTATCTTCCCCCCCTTTTCTGGTCCTGGCTGTATCTGGGTGGATAATCTGAAGTCAGTCAACAGAATGCCAGAGGTGGTTCGTGCGAAACTTCAAGGGGAGCTCAGTGAAGGGAGGATTGCAGGACCGTTTTCGTCTCCTCCTTTTACTGACTTCCGTTTATCGCCCCTGGGGGTGGTTCCTAAGAAGGAGTGCAATGAATTTCGCATTATCCATCATCTGTTGTTTCCACAGGGCTCTTCTTTGAATGATCAAATTTCTCATCAGTTGGCGTCAGTTTCTTATACCACTTTTGAGGAAGCAATATCCATCATCCGCTCGTTTGGGGTTGGTGCTTTACTTGCCAAAAGCGATATAAAATCTGCATTTAGGCTTTTACCTATTTGGCCTGGTTCCTTTAATTCACTTGGTTTTCAATTTGAGGGAGGGTTTTATTTTGATAAATGTCTTCCCATGGGATGCTCTTTGTCTTGCCTGTATTTTGAGTCATTTGCCACCTTTCTGGAGTGGGTAGTAAGTAGACATGTGCGATTCGTTTCGTTCCGAATCGAAATTCGGACGAATTTTCGTAAATTCGGACATTCGGATGTATCCGAATTCCGAATTACAGACATAACGAATGCAAACGAATCCGAATTTCCATTTCCGAAATTCGGTAGCGTTCGCACGAACGTTCGTTTCGTTTTCTGTTCTTCTTCGTTTCTTCTTCGTTTCGTATTCGTTTCGTTCGTTGGAGCAAAGTGACATTAGAGAAGGAGAAAAATATTTTTTCCCCCTCAAATGTCACTTTTGCTGCAAACGAACGAAACGAATAAGAAACAAATAAGAAAAGAATAAGAACAGAAAACGAAACGAACGTTCGTGCGAACGCTACCGAATTTCGTCCGAATCCGAATTCCGAATCCGAATTGACTTTCACACCCGAATCCCGAAAAACGAAATAACACAAATCCGAACTTAAAACGAAACGAAACGAATTTTTTGGCAGTGCACATGTCTAGTAGTAAGACTTGAATCTCCAGCAGGGGGCGTTGTGCACTATCTGGACGATTTTCTTTTTGTTGGAGTTGGGAATTCCCAGACCTGTGAGGCATTACTGACAACTTTTCAGAAGCTTATGGCACATTTTGGGGTGCCTTTAGCTCCTGGAAAGACTGTGTCGCCATGTACCACTATTGAATTTTTAGGTATTCAAATTGACACTGTCTCCTTGGAATTTAGATTGCCTCACACAAAAATAGAGAAAATGAGGAATTTGTTGTCTCTGCTGCTAGGGAAAGAGAAGGCTGCGGTGAAAGAAATTCAATCCTTGCTTGGATTGAATTTCTTTCTTTCTCCTGGCTTTTGCCTCTAGGATTATGCCCATGGGTAGAATTTTTTCTCGCCGTTTGGCCTTTTTAATTGCTGGCATGAAATCCCCCTCTTTACATGTGCGTTTGTCCGCTAGTGTTAAAGAGGATTTATTGGTTTGGTACTCTTTCCTTCATGATTATAATGGTCGCTCTTTTTGGCAGGAGGAATTTGTGATTGATTCGGCTTTTCAATTTTTCACGGATGCGGCTGGTAGCATTGGTTTCGGTGCTTTTTGGCAGGGTCATTGGTGTGCTGACATATGGCCTGCCTTTTGGATTGCTGCTGGTTTTACAAAGAATATTGTGTTATTAGAGCTGTTCCCTGTTGTAGTTTCGTTAGTTTTATGGGGACCTCAATTCAGTAACAAAAGTATACTTTTGCAGACGGACAACAAGGGTGTTTTATATGCAGTTAACTGTCTGGCTTCTAAATCCCCTCCAGTGGTCGTTTTGCTTAGGCACCTGGTTTTTCTCTGTCTTAAATTTAATGTTTGGCTTAAAGCAAAACACCTGGCGGGCAAATCTAACCTAATTGCTGATGCTCTTTCCCGGCAGGATTTTCAGAGGTTTCAGGATCTAGCGCCTACGGCGGACTTGGAGGGTCTTCCTTGCCCGGATTACCTTTTTCAATTGATTGGCGTTTAATTAATGGTATGGTTCGGTCTTCAGTAGCAGATACTACTTGGAAGGCCTACTCTTTATCTTGGGAAAAGTGGTGTTCCTTTTCTGCAGGTTTTCTTTCGTCCCCTTTAGCCGATTCTCCTGAATTGATACTATGTTTATGTCTATGTTTATGTATGATACTATGTTTATGTCTATGTTTATGTATGATACTATGTTTTTTTTTGTTGCAACAGGGTTTTTCTTCTGCTTATTTATACAAATCTGTAGCTGGTATTTCTTTCTTTAGACGGTTACACTCTGCTCCGGTTTGTTTATCTTATTTTATCGTAAAACAGTTTCTGAAAGGTGTTAAAAAGGGGCATTGTGTATCGGATTGCCGCCCCCAGTGTCGTTTGCTATGTTAAAAGATTTACTGTCTGCTACTGACCGTGTTTGCCTTGACTCCTATGAATCCTTACTGTTCAAGTTAGCCTTTTCATTTGCGTTTTTTGGGGCTTTTCGGATATCCGAGCTAGTCTCAAAAAATCGTTTTGTTAATTCTGGTCTTTTACATTCTGATGTACGTTTCTCTGCCTCTGTTGTTCATATTTATTTCAAACGTTCAAAGATGGATCAGGTTGGCAGGGGCAGGTGGTTGTCGTTACTTGCTTTAAATGATGGTTGCTGTTGTCCTCTGTTGCTTGTGTCTAAATTTTTGGCGGTGCGGCCTTCCGCTTTGTCTTTTTTAGTGCACGCGGACGGCTCACCTCTTACCGTTTTCCAGTTTACGGCGGTTTTTAAAAAATGTTTAACGGTTCTGGGTTTGCAGGGATTAAATCTGTCCTCCCATTCATTCAGAATTGGGGCTGCAACTGAAGCTGCTCGGCTGGGCCTTGATCAGGAATCTATTCAACGTATTGGCCGGTGGGATTCTGGGCGTTTTCGTATTTATGTTCGTCCTGCTTTAACTATTTATTGATTAATAACGTTTTTTATTTCAGGTTCACCAAAAGTTGCCTGGATTGTAGGCCATTCATATGTTTTTTTGGCACAGCAGAGAGCGTTCTCCAGGGTATATTCCACAAATCTTAATCTATCAACAGACACTTTTACCATTTACTGGTTTGGGAGTAGAGGTATGCGTTGGGATAGCTTAATGTATCACTTATCTTCATTGTCACTTGAGTGGCCCGCTCCGGATGTCCTCGTTGTTCATTTGGGGGGCAATGATGTTGGTCATTATAGAACCTTGGACCTCTTAAACAAAATGAAGTCTGATTTTACTACTATTAGCACATTGTTCCCTTCTGCCGTTTTGGTTTTTTCAGAGATGGTCCCTCGGTTGTTATGGTGCCAACCTCATACTGCTTTCCTACATGTAATTCGCAAGAGATTAAATCGGGCAGTGTGTAAATATGTTCGATCCTTGGGTGGTGTGTCCTTTAGACATTGTGAGTTAGAGGGCAATGTGGTTGGTTTGTTCCGTAACGACAGGGTGCACCTGTCCGACATTGGAAATTACATTTTTAATTCAGGGCTTCAGTCTATGATTGAGGCGGCCGCGGCTGTGGGGGTGCCAGGTTGTTAACCTGGCTGGTGGGGTATTGTCGCCCACATATGTGGGTGGACAGTGTTAATGTTATATTGGACTGGTGATGAGTATGTGTCGAGTCTGGGTGACTGAGCTACTTTATGTTAACTGGTTTTAAAAGTTCATTCGTTTATATATTAGTGTTGTTGAATTTAAATAAAGAATTTATATTTTGCTTTTAACCCCAATAAAGGGCCGCGGCCAATATTTTCCACTCATATCGTTTGTATAGTTTTTATTTATTCTGTCATATATTTTAATGGTCTTATAGGTTGTGGGTGCGGTGGGGTTCTACAATCCCATGTGGTCACCTTATTATTTACAGGTTCTCACAGCAAGAGCTAATTCAGCCTAAAGGTGCCCATACACCTTACGATTGTTGTACGATAATCGTATGCGATCGACTTTTCGTACGACAATCGTAATGTGTGAATAGAGGGCCCGGCCGACAGTACTGTACAATCATATGACTTTTCACCGTCAAGCATGTTTGAAAACTTTGGTCGATCGTACGATGTTCGCATGGTTGGTGGCGTTTCCGTTCATCAAAAGTCGTACGATTAACACTGCGCATGCGCAAACTAAAATAATTTGCGGTCAATTACCGCAAGTCGTCCAGGTGTTTTTTTTAACTACCGCTGGTTGAACCTTGCGATAATCGGGGCAGGATGGGGCCGTCGTACGAAAATCGTACGACGGTTCAATCATCGGACGAAAAGTTTAGTCCGATAATCGTAAGGTGTATGGGCACCTTAAGAATTACACACACTCACTATCCCCCCCCTCCCCTCCCCCC
>NW_017308883.1:44372-55527 GCF_000935625.1 Nanorana parkeri | reverse complement strand
GACTGAGCTACTTTATGTTAACTGGTTTTAAAAGTTCATTCGTTTATATATTAGTGTTGTTGAATTTAAATAAAGAATTTATATTTTGCTTTTAACCCCAATAAAGGGCCGCGGCCAATATTTTCCACTCATATCGTTTGTATAGTTTTTATTTATTCTGTCATATATTTTAATGGTCTTATAGGTTGTGGGTGCGGTGGGGTTCTACAATCCCATGTGGTCACCTTATTATTTACAGGTTCTCACAGCAAGAGCTAATTCAGCCTAAAGGTGCCCATACACCTTACGATTGTTGTACGATAATCGTATGCGATCGACTTTTCGTACGACAATCGTAATGTGTGAATAGAGTGCCCGACCGACAGTACTGTACAATCATATGACTTTTCACGGTCAAGCATGTTTGAAAACTTTGGTCGATCGTACGATGTTCGACTAGTTGGTATCGGGGCAGGATGGGGCCGTCGTACGAAAATCGTACGACGGTTCAATCATCGGACGAAAAGTTTAGTCCGATAATCGTAAGGTGTATGGGCACCTTAAGAATTACACACACTCACTATCCCCCCCCTCCCCTCCCCCCGCAGCTCCACCGGGACAGGAGGCAGGGAGGCAGTGCTCTGACAGTTCAGAGCCTTTCGGGCACTGTCTGTATAACGATCACACACTACAGCTGGCCCGGATTAACCCCTCAAGCCACGTACCTTTAGCCGCACAGACAGCCGCACGCTCTGCCGGGATTGTGCTCATACTCTCCATAAAGAGGACCTGTCACATTATATTTGCTATTACATAGGGGACTTGTTATCCCCCTATGTGATAGCAATAAAGCTGAGTGTGAAAAAAAATTGTAAAAATTAAAGTAACAAAAAAAATTCAAAAAACATTTTTTTAACCACTTGAAGTCCGCTGTGTTACACCCCCTTCCTGTCCCCACCATTTTTCAGTATTTAGCGCTGCAGTACTTTGAATTACATTTATTTCGTCATGCAACGCTGTACTAAACTAATTTCGTACCATTTTTTGGGGGACTCATAGAGCTTTCGTTTGGTGGTGTTTAATATTTACTATATTAAGGAAAAATCACCGAAATTAAAAAAAGAAAAAACTATTTCCCCTATAATAAATTATAAAACATTTATTATTACCCAAGTTTTTGGTAAAATATAAAAGGCGGGGTCACATCAGGTAAATAGACAGCAAACATGTTAAGCCTTAAAATTGCGCGTGTGCGCAGAACCTCAAAAAAATACAATTTCAAAGGCCTAAAGCTGTGTAAGGTGCCCCGAAATTTCTGATGGCTGCCCTGGGCTCCGCCCAGCTGTCATTTGCGTGGAGATCGGTCAGCTTCGGCTGACCTTTCTCCACGCTTCAGGTGTCACTACGGCTCAGCGGCTGGTGTACGGGCTATTGTGGCAAGCCCATACAGCAGCCCTTCGGTTCGACTGAACTGAAGGGTAGAGGCGGCCTAAGCGAGATGAAGGATCAGCCGAAGCTACGGCTGGATCCTTCTGATCTTTAGTAAATAACCCCCTAAGAAATTAGATTTCCTCCCTTGTCAGATGCAGAGCAGAGTAAACCTCAGGACTGGATGGACAGAAGAACTCCTTTGCAGGTAAAACAGACTCATGTTCGGTATTTATTTCCTCGTTAGCGGTTTGCGGTTTTGGAGTTCGGCTTTAAATATCAGAGAGTGACTTACACGCTGGCATTACATTTGTGCCCGTTCACCCATTTCCATCCGCTCGTGGAAGGCACAAGCCCGATCCAAAACTTCTCCATCCTCGGCTTCATGGTTCTGTTTATAAACAGCTGGTGAAAAATCAAATCAGAATCAGCACACACGTGATACATTGTATGACATCAAGTAATCCAACTCGGCACACGTGATACATTGTATGACATTATATTAGATACAATGTGTGCTGCTATGGTGCCCTCTAGTGGTAGGACGGTGGAAAGAGTCTTATCTAAAAATACAATATATTGCCAAAAGTATTGGGCCGTCCCTCCAAATCATGTGATTCTGGTGTTCCAATCACCTCCATGGCCCCCGGTGTATAAAATCACGCACCTCGGCATGCAGACGCTTCTACAAACATTTGTGAAAGAACGGGTCGCTCTCAGGAGCTCAGTGAATCTAAGCCCGGTACCGTGATAGGTTTCCACCTGGGCAATAAGTCCATTGGTGACATTTCCTTGCTACTAAATATTCCGCGGTCACCTGTTTGGTGGTATTATAACCAAGTGGAAGCAACTGGGAACAACAGCAACTCAGCCAGGAAGTGGTCGGCCACGTAAAATGACAGAGCGGGGTCAGCACATGCTGAAGCGCACAGTGCGCAGAAGTCGCCAACTGTCTGCAGAGTCAATAGCTACAGACCTCCAAACTTTGTGTGGCCTTCAGATTGGCACAACAACAGTGCGTAGAGAGCTTCATGGAATGGGTTTCCATGGCCGAGCAGCTGCATCCAAGCCTTGAATGGGGTCCCGCCTAACATTCCTAGCAGACCTAAAGGATCTGGTATTGTTTCGGAGGGGGAACCTCACGCTTTAAAAAAAAAAATGTCATTTTCAAGTGGAAGCAACTGGGAACAACAGCAACTCGGCCATGAAGTGGTAGGCCACGTAAAATGACAGGGCCAAGTCACCAAGTGCAATGCAAAGCGTGGGATGCCGTGGTGTAAAGCACACCGGCACTGGACTCTAGAGAAGTGGAGACGTGTTCTATGGAGTATTGGATGGCCCCTTCCTGTTCCAACATGACTGCAGACCAGTGCACAAAGCAAGGTCCATAAAGACATGAGTGGGGAAGTTTGGGGTGGAGGAAGTTGACTGGCCGCACAGAGTCCTGACCTCAACCCGATAGAGCACCTTTGGGATGAATTAGAGCGAAGACTGCGAGCCCGGCCGTCTCCTCCAACGTCAGTACCTGACCTCACAAATGGTCCAACATTCCCATAGACGCACTCCTAAACCTTGTGGACGCCTTCCCAGACGAGTTGAAGCTGTTATAGCGGCAAAGGGCGGAACCAACTCAATACTGAACCCTATGGACTGAGACTGGGATGCCATTAAAGTTCAAGTGCGTGTAAAGGCGTCCCAATACTTTTGGCAATATAATGTATATTTTTTTGGGTCCAGATTGGTTGTTTTCCAGTATTCTTTAAAGCTGAACTATAGCCAAATAATAACTAAAAAATCCAGTTACGTACATAAAAAAATAGATTGTTTTCTAAATACAACTATTAGAAATACCTAAATCTTTCCTTATAATAACTTCCTGCAATCCTCTGCTCAAGTGGACTCATAATGAGAGAGAGAGAGGGGCAGCATGGTGAGCTCACCGGGGTCTACTGCATTGTGTAGTATAGTGCTCTCCAAGTAACAAACATACATTTTCTAAGGAAATAAGACATAAAACCCACAAATTAAAAGCTGAATTCCAGGTAAGATGACTCTTGCAGCTCCCAGACCCGAATGGCATTCCGGAGTTCCCCAATGCAATCTGGAAATGCGGATCCTTAATACCGTTCGGGTCTAGGAGCTTATTAATACCTGTATATGGTTTTCTGTGGTAGTTGTAACGAATATTCGTAAACTCATCCTTAACTAACGAAAACTCTGATTTTGTCCGAATCCGAAACCCGAACTGAATCGAATTTCTGATCCAAATACCAAAATGACGTAATATCCAAACCGAACCTAATTTTTTCCGCAGCTTACATGTCTAGGGCTAAGTGCCAGATTCTTTCTGATGTAATATTCACATATGTATTACCTGCTGCTCCCAGTCCTCTATGACCAGTAGGTGGGCTCCCATCATCTCACATTGGTCCTGGCTCTCCTGCCACAATGTGACGGCTTTTAAATGTGTGTAACAGTTGTCTCTATCCCACAGCCAGCCGCTAGGACACAGGGCGCACTCTGAAACACAAACATTCATGCATATCATTGAAATATATATTAAAGTTATAAAGTTAATAGGCAACAGACAACAAATAAAATCAATCTGAGGTCTGAAAAAAACAGGACGACCCTGTCCTAGTCACATGAACCCATCCTTGGTGTCAGGAAGTCTGCACATGTGTTAATCCTTCGATTCACACAGCTGAAGGTGTAATTAGTCAACTTCCTGACACCAAGGATGGGATTATGTAACAACATGGGAGTTCCATAACTTTTATACCTCCTGTTCCCAGGGCTGGTGCTGCCACTTGGCAAACTAGGCAGCCGCCTAGGGCATAGCCTCCATCACTCACCGTGAAGAGGTTTCTTGGAGAAGATACAAAATGTCTCCATCATTCCAGAACAAGCCCAGAAGAATGCGACCAACTACTACTAGAAACACCATGACCTGGACGAATGAGACCCTTCACAGACATACATGTAGCTTATCCTTTGGATCATGACCTACCTCTAGGTCCATCTTCAGAAGGGGCGCAGAGCGCTTTCTTCACCTCGTTCAGCTTCACAGAGTCCGCCATATGTTTCACATTGCATGTCTGTCCATCCTGAAATACTGAAATGTAGAGAGAGACAGAAAGAGGGACAGAAGGAAAGGCAGCGTCATTGGATCCAGAACATCATTGTGTGCCTATGTGCACTTCAGAATGCTACAGGATCATCTCTCAATGTGATACAACATGCCATACCAACCCACACCAACCAATCTGATTTCAGTTTAATGCTGAACTCCAGGCACAGATAAAAGTCACACAGCTCTGCGTCCATTCATACATCAATATAAAGATGAGTAACTTTTCCCCGTATGCAGCTTTGGACAAACTAGCGCCGCAGGAGGACAGGACAGCACACGTGAGCGAGAAGAGCCAGGCAGCTGCTGCAATGCCGGAAAGAAGCCAGGACAGAGATAGAGGAGAAACAGTCAGGAAAGAGAGAAGAAGACACAGCCAGGAGAGGGGGAGAGAGAGAGAGAGTGAGTGAGTGAGTGAGTGAGAGAGAGAGAGATTGGGAGGGAGAGAGAGGGAGGGAGAGAGAGGGAGGGAGAGAGAGGGAGAGAGAGAGACTCAGTCCAGCCAAAAACTGGTGTTTAACTGCTTGCCATCTGGCCATTGTAATTAAACAGCCGGACAGTTCACTTGTGGGCCGGTGGACATTTTTAAAGCCTTTTCTCGTTCTCGGTGGTGTGTGCTGTCTGCGCAGGAGCAGAAAAAGGTAAACATTTGTTACAATCAGTGATGTCTAATACATACTGGCATTCAGGTGGCTATAGAGCTGCCCGATTGCTTGTATGGTGCGTGGGACTGTGTGCCCCCCTCCTCCGCCACCACTGCCAGCTATCCCAGACTCTCCTGTCCCCCATGTGGGTAGAATCTCTGTTTTTTGATACTGAGTATTTGCTTGCCTAACACAGCGCTTGTGTCCAATATCAGTGACTCTTTGTGACCATCACTAACGGTCACTAGATTCTCATCTACATCAATCAACACAGGGCGATATCAGGGAGGACTTGTTTGTCATTTTAATTGATTTTAGATGTTCTTTGTCAGTAGGTGTATTTATATGTTGTTCTACTTCATTATTAATTCTCATTAAAATGTGTTACATTATCATTACCTGTTTGATTATTATAGACAGCTCCTATTTTGGGATTCCGTATTTTCGGGGAACTTTGCTTATTATAGAAAATCTCTGCTTCATCAGCTTTTTGGGCGTCTACAGGTGACATTAGGGATCTCTAATAGACCCCTGATGTCTCCATAGAGAGGACCAATTACTCTATCTGTGCTATCACATATGGGCCTTGTTAGCTCCCTACATGATAGCAATAAAGATAAGAGTAAAAAAAAAAAAAAATTCACAAATTAAAATCACGTAAAAAACAAAATAATATATAAAAAATGTAAAAAGCACACAGCCCCACGTACACGCACATACAAACGCAAACCTGGATCGGGTGCTCCTACATGTGAAGACTATGATTGCACCACACGTTACATATCACTGCGAACATCGGAGTGCAAGCAATCATTCTAGGACCATCGCTCACTGATAACACTAAACTGGTGAGCAGTAAAAGCTTTTAAATCATTGCCTATGGCCAATTTTGGGTATGGTAGTTTTTTGCGATTTCGTGGGTGCGCGCAATTTTAAGGCTTGACATGTTTGGTGTCTATTTACCCGACGTTACAGTCCATGTAACCATTGCACTCCTGACCGCTCATCCATCAAAGTAACATGGGTGCTTGGTATGCGACGGATAGCCACCGTCACAATAATACAAAAGAATATGGACACCGGCACTCCAACAGCAGATAAAATACGTCTATTTATTGACGTACATGCAAAAAAAGTAGCATAGTATACTCAGTGCAACGTTTCGGGGTCACATAGGATCCCCTTCACTTTTTTTGCCTGATGAAGGGGATCCTATGTGACCCCGAAATATTACATTTGTATTTACCCAACGTGAACCCGTCTTTTATATTTTACCAAAAAATTGGGGTAATAATAAATGTTAACATAATAAAGGGAAAACAGTTTTTTAATCAAAATGTCTGTACTTCTTTATATTGTAAAAAATAACCCCCTCCCCCAGGTGGTGATTAAATACCACCAAAAGAAAGCTCTATGGGGTCTATTCACTAAGCTGCTGTAGGCAGCCGAGTGAATGACCGATCTAAAGCGATGTGAGACGAACGCCATTCGGCTATTCACTTCAGGCTTGTACGGCTGATTTCAGCCATATATCTGCTTGCTTCGAGTGGCTTCGATAGGCCGGGCCCCAGCAGCAGCAGCAGCAGGTAAGAAGAGTTGTGAGGAGGTACAGGGAAAGGGATCCCGGCGACCAGACCAGCCCACTCGGGACCCTGCAGAGCCCACCATAGAGAGTCTCAGGTGGGCTATGCAGGATCTATGGTTTTGCTCTGCAGGGTCTCAGGTAAGTCCAGCACGCTACTGCAACATTAGAGACCGCTGGGAGGGGGTGCGGGGGCCAGTGTGATCCGCTCCCGCGCCCCCCCCCATCTTGGGAGGGGGGCCCAAGATAAAATCTTGCACCAGGGCCCTTTGGTTATTAGGTCCGCCACTGCCCCTATGTGTTCCCAAAAAATTTAATAAAATTCATTTCAGTACAGCGCTGCATGACGGAATACATGTCAGTCAAAGTACCGCAGCGCTGAATAGTGAAAAATGGCCGGGACAGGAAGGGGTTGTAAACACCGCGTTCTTCTAGTGGTTAAGGTGAAGTGACAGATTGAGTCACCCGCTGACACCTCTCCCCATTTACATCAACATTACACGCTGCTTTCACTTTCCATGCTGGAGTTTGCATCATTAGATTAAAATTGGGACACCAGTTCTGGTGACACCTGTCAGACGATGGCTTTCCCTTCACTTCCGGTGGTCTCCCACTTATGCAGAGCTTCTGTGATCCGGACCAGGATGATGACAGTTCCAAACAAGAAGGGGATGATGGCAATCTTCCAAAATGGGATGCAGAGGGTCCGCCTGTGATCTCCCGAGTAATCTTGAGTGAAATGTACGGATGAAACCAGAGAAAACAAAACAAGCAGCACAAATACATGTTTATCAATAAAAAGAAGAAATATTTATGTTGAAATAGTTTTCCCGAACAGAGATTAAATACAATATTCTTGCCTGGCTTTATGGTAGTCTCCGGGTCAGAAGGTGGTGAACCGTCTTCCGTTTCTTTTCATGCAAAAATAGAATAAATAAATAAATGAACAAATATAACCAGAGAAAAAAAAAAGCAAATTTATTATTATTATCATTATACAGGATTTATAGAGCGCCAACAGTGTGCGCAGCGCTTTATAATATAAGGAAGTTTTAGGGGTTTCAGGGAAATATTAGGGGTCTAAACAGACCCCTGATATTTCCCTTTTAAAATAGAAAAAGAGATTGAGGACACAAAGTCCTCAGTCTCTTTTTCTGCAGCCCCTGTTATCAATGAACAGGAATCCTCTATGAGTGTTCCTGTTCATTCATAACATGAGGACATGGTATGTTTACTATAACTACAACTATGAATAAACAGGAGGTGATGTAGATCACTTCCCATTCATTCATAATTGAGGATATACTACACATACCATGTCCTCAGTTATCTACAAACACTGTTTGCACTTGCTCTCCTCTCTGACACGCTGTCACAGGAGGCTGAGCGAGCGGTGTACGGAGGAGAGCTCAGCCTCCTGTGGCAGCGCGGCCTGTCTCCGCCCACACCGCCGCTTTGCCGGACTGTGATAGGAGGCTGAGCGGTGTGGGAGGAGACGCCGGCTGCTCACAGCGCTCTCCTCCCGCAGCACTCAGCCGGCTGTCATACTTTCTCTCCTCACCGCTGGGACACAGAGCAGCGCCCAGCGGGGAGGAAAGAAACCTGGGATGCGCAGATGTATCAGCAGGAAAATTGCACTTTCGGCCGATATGTTTTTTTTCCGGCGGCCGATAGATCGGTGCATCCTTAAAAAAAATGTTTCCACCTGTGACCCCATTGGGAGATTTCCCCTTTCTTCCTGTCCCCCCTGATGACATGCAGCCGGATGTCACCAGGACAGGAACAAAATCCTTTATTTGATTATTTTATTGAATCATTTTATATTTATGTATGGTGACCATACACAGGCAAAAAGGTTTGTTTAAAACAATTTGTTTTCTAATAGTTAGCGGGGTCAAATCGATGACCTTTCAGTAAAATGCTCTGTGTAGATTTTGTTCCCCTCAATTCATCATTTATGTATATTTATGAAATTGTCAAAAGATGGCGGTATGAACCGGTTACAAAATACCGAAACGAGGTTCTTAGTATAAGGTCCTTATTCATCATAATTCGGACATGGAGGGTTATTTTTTGTTTATATCTTAAATATTAAATTGTAATACATTGGAATATTACTTTACATTGGAGATTACAATTCATTTAAATATCTAGTAATGGTGAAAGAAGAGAAAATGGACATTAGTATCTATAATCTCCATTCATGGAAAGTGCAGATAACGAAGACTAGGACTTTAATTAGCTGACATCTTCCAGCGGTTTTAGTCAGGGATGAGCTTTGGCTTCGGGTTGGCTATGAGTTCAACCCCCAACCCAAGCTGTTGGCAGTTCACCAAATGGGCGAACCATTTTGTCAGTTTGCACACCCGCTGAACCATTGTGTATGTCCTAGTAAACAATGAAGCTGTGTCATTGGCTGAAGGTTGGCTGAGCCACACGGCGTCATTGGTATCTGGGGTGTAGGCAACCCTGGGCTCAGTTTGTTTGGATGCTGGCGGAACCCGGATTTCTAGCTGGGCTTGGGGAATATCTATGTGACCCTAACCCAAGCACACTCGCTTATCACTAGTTTCACATTACCTTATGCCTCTAGGCAGCCTTTCTAAACCATGCACCCCTGGGGTTCCTCATGAGGTTTCTCGGGGTTCCATGAGCACGGAGTAGTGGGCAAGGGATAGGAGCAGGGAGTAATGGGCAACCTTCAATGACCACTGATGGAAGGGGGCATGGCCAGCCACCAATGTAAGGCTGACCATACACTATACAGTCTGAGTGCACATTCACCTTAGGGGCTCATTCAGACAGGCATGCATGTCCATACAGTGTACAGACCCATTCTCGGAAGGGACAATTGTTGCGTGCAATTGTGTGCCGCAACCCGTTCTTTCCATGGGAGGACATGGCTACATGCAATCACACATGGTCACACGCACACCCAAACCTGCATATCCGTGCGGGTCCGGGTGCCTGCACTTGGATGCAGGCAGTGTGCGTCCAAGTACAGCCACCTGGATCTGCACAGCGGTTTGGGTGTGCATGTGACCCTGTGTAACTGAGTGCAGCCATGCCCTCCCATAGGAAATAACAGGCATGCAGCACTTGTCCCTACCAGGATCGGGTATTTTTAGGGTGTGCGTACCATACGGACATACACGCTTGTTCAAATGAGCCCTAAGGCTCACTCCACATGGGTGGAAGGTTTTATCGCAACCCCCCCCCCCCCTTCCCCTCAAAGGTTGGGGGGCAGTTAGGCGACGGGGGTTCTGCACAGCGGTTTGGGTGTGCATGTGACCCTGTGTAACTGAGTGCAGCCATGCCCTCCCATAGGAAATAACAGGCATGCAGCACTTGTCCCTACCAGGATCGGGTATTTTTAGGGTGTGCGTACCATACGGACATACACGCTTGTTCAAATGAGCCCTAAGGCTCACTTCACATGGGTGGAAGGTTTTAACCCAACCCCCCCCCCCCCTTTCCATCAAAGGTTGAGTGGCAGTTAGCAGACAGGTGGTAATGCTGACTTTAAAAAATTTTGTTTTTCAAATCAAGGGGAATTTTACATTGAAATGCTGTCCCGCATCCGCATGCAAACTTGCAGGAGCCAAGGTTTCCCAGCAGAAAATTGCACAAAACATCACAACCATCACACTGCCTCCCCCGGTTTGTTTTCTTCCCATAGTACATCCTGGTGCAATCTCTTCCCCAGGAACGCACACACACGCAACCGGCCATCCACATGATATAAAAGAAAATGTGATTCATCAGACCAGGCAACCTTCTTCCATTGCTCTGTGGTCCAGTTGTGATGCTCACGTGCCCATTGCAAGTTCTTTTGGCAGTAGACACAAGTCAGAATGGGCACTCTGACAGGTCTGCGGCAACACAGCCCCATACACAACAACCTGCGCTGCTCTGTGTGTTCAGACACCTTTCTATCAGAACCAACATTCACTTTTTCAGCAATTTGAACTACAGTAGCTCTTCTATTGGATCAGACTACATGGGCCGCCTTCGCTCCCCACATATATCAGTGAGCCTTGGCCGCCCATGACCCTGTTGCTGGTTCACTGGTTTTCCTTCCTTGGACCACTTTTGGTTGGTCCTGACCACTGCAGACCGAGAACATCCCACAAGAGCTGCAGTTTTGGAGTTGCTCTGACCCGTTGTCTAGACATCACAATTAGGACCTTGTCAGAGTCCCTCAAATCCTCACACTTGTCCATTATTTCTGCTTCCAACACATCAACTTCATGGACAAAATGTTCACTTGCTGCCTAATACATCCCCCACTTCCAGGTGCCATTGTAATATATCCCTACCACTTTCAGGTGCCATTGTAATATATCCCCCCCACTTCCTGCGGTGTCACTGTAATATATCCCCCCCCCCGCC
>NW_017308883.1:28338-44140 GCF_000935625.1 Nanorana parkeri | reverse complement strand
CCCCCCACTTCCGGGTGTCATTGTAATATATCCCCCCAATTCCAGGTGTCATTGTAATATATCCCCCCCACTTCCAGGTGTCATTGTAATATATCCCCCCCCATTTCCAGATGCCATTTTATTTACAGAATCCTGCTGGACTATGAAGCCTATTTGTGGGGAAGGTTCTGCCAGGACAAAGCTGTGATTGTTAGTAGATAGTAGACTACAATGTTTCCAACTAAATACATTTGTAATTGATCTTCCAAACTATCCGCCCAGCTCATAGTAAATTGGTGTAGCAAATAAATGGCCCCCCCGGCACTAGTTTTCCACTGCTCATTATTTTTCTTCCTAATATACCAACACGCCACTTACCCTGAGCGTTCATGTCCTTCGAAATGCAGAACGGCAACTGAGACCTTAATTTAGTGAAAAGCACTTCTGTGTTACCAGTAAACAAGGGGGCCGTGGCCTCATTTTCTGCCCGGATGACTTCCTGTGTGAGCTTGTGCAGTCACAAATATATTTATATTGTCACTCAGGTGTTTGGTTGAGCTTTATCTTTCATCCTGAAATGCCTCTGGTCACTATGGGCAGACATTTAGGCTGGCCAAACACTACTGCCCTGGATAAAATCCAACCAGTGTATGGCCTGGTGGTGTCCCTCTATTAAAAAAATGACTTTTATCAAAGGAGCCAGTGCAATATTTCTTGGCCAATCAGTGACTGCAGCCAATGACCTGTAGATGCTGTTTGGGTATTCTGACAAAGCTGTCAGAATACAAAAACCTCCATGGATTCCCCCATCCTTGCTGTTTAGTATTAACACCAATGTCACCCCTTTCCCCTCACTGAACACCAATGTCCCCTCTTTCCCCTCTATGAGCACCAATGTCCCCTCTTTCCCCTCTATGAGCACCAATGTCCCCTCTTTCCCCTCACTGAACACCAATGTCCCCTCTTTCCCCTCTATGAGCACCAATGTCCCCTCTTTCCCCTCTATGAACACCAATGTCCCCACTTTCCCCTCTATTAACACCAATGTCACCTCTTTCCCCTCACTGGACACCAATGTCCCCACTTTCCCCTCTATGAACACCAATGTCCCCACTTTCCCCTCTATGAGCACCAATGTCACCTCTTTCCCCTCACTGAACACCACTGATCACCAATGTCCCCTCTTTCCCCTCTATGAACACCAATGTCCCCTCTTTCCCCTCACTAAACACCAATGTCCCCTCTTTCTCCTCTATGAACACCAATGTCCCCTCTTTCCCCTCACTAAACACCAATGTCCCCTCTTTCCCCTCTTTTATTTTTCTTCCTAATATACCAACACGCCACTTACCCTGAGCGTTCATGTCCTTCGAAATGCAGAACGGCAACTGAGACCTTAATTTAGCGAAAAGCACTTCTGTGTTACCAGTAAACAAGGGGGCCGTGGCCTCATTTTCTGCCCGGATGACTTCCTGTGTGAGCTTGTGCAGTCACAAATATATTTATATTGTCACTCAGGTGTTTGGTTGAGCTTTATCTTTCATCCTGAAATGCCTCTGGTCACTATGGGTGGACATTTAGGCTGGCCAAACACTACTGCCCTGGATAAAATACAACCAGTGTATGGCCTGGTGGTGTCCCTCCATTAAAAAAATTATTTTCATCAAAGGAGCCAGTCCAAAATTTCTTGACCAATCAGTGACTGCAGCCAATGACCTGTAGATGCTGTTTGGGTATCCTGACAAAGCTGTCAGAATACAAAAACCTCCATGGATTCCCCCATCTTTGCTGTTTAGTATTAACACCAATGTCCCCTCTTTACCCTCACTGAACACCAATGTCCACCAATGTCCCCTCTTTCCCCTCTATGAACACCAATGTCCCCTCACTGAACACCAATGTCCCCTCTTTCACTCACTGAACACCAATGTCCCCTCACTGAACACCACTGATCACCAATGTCCCCTCTTTCCCCTCTATGAACACCAATGTCCCCTCTTTCCCCTCACTAAACACCAATGTCCCCTCTTTCCCCTCTATGAACACCAATGTCCCCTCTTTCCCCTCTATGAGCACCAATGTCCCCTCTTTCCCCTCACTGCACACCAATGTCCAATATTTACCCTTACAAAGCACCAATGTCCCCTCTATGAGCACCAATGTCCTCTCTCTACCCTCACTGAACACCAGTGACCCACTTTTCCCCTAGGGTTGCCACCTTTTCTTCGAGCGAAACCCGAACACACTAGCGACACGCTGACATTTGTTTGGGAGAATGAGTCGTGGCTTATTCATATGTAAATATAACAGTCGAGACTATTTTCAGTGGGGGGGCAGTAGCCCCTATCTTAATTTTGGTTTCCCCTGTCGGCCTGACATCTTGTGTCCGGGTTTCAGCTGCCATGAAACCCAGTCACAGCATTCAAAACCCAGGCTGTCCGGGTGAATCCTGGACAGGTGTCAGGGCTGGAATAATGGGCCAGGTGAGGAACCCCTTGGCAGGGACGAAAAATGTTCAAAAAAGCGCAGTACAAAAGGATAATCCAATCGGGTAGTCAGGTCCAGTTCCGGGTCGTGGCGGGCAGCAGGAATCGTAGTCGAAGGGTCAAGCAAAAGAGTCGGTAGCCGGGAAGTCAGATCAAACAACAGGTTCACAGGAGGGAGCTGGGTGTTCACCATGAGGTAGAATAACTCAGCAATGAGTCAAGGCTCTGACCAGCTTTAAATACACAGGGAACCCAGGACCGCCCCCTGGCTGCCAGGGCAACCAGGAAGCTTCCCCAGTCAGAGTCCAATCACAAGGCTGAGGGCAAGTGGTGAAGGCTGAAGTCCTCCCCCAGCCTGAGTAGCACCTGTGGCTTGGAATGGGGCCAGGCGCACAACGCGCGCACGGCTTGCCTACCGTGCACACGGCACGCGACTTGCGCATCCGCACTGGCCACACCAACTCAATGCAAAATAGGAAAGCTTTGTCTTCAGATACACATTCCTCTAATTTTTTCCACCATAATAATATATTATATTACAGCCCATTAAAAATAAGTGACAGAGTATGTTGTGTCTGTTGGAAACATGAATTGAACAATGATTGAAAATATAAAACAAGCAGTAGCTGCAGTAGTAAGCTTACCTACCAGACTGCAATAAAGTATAACACTCAACCAACAATAAACTAATCGAGCCTGTTATTAATATTGAGTTGCCCCACTCAAGATGGCCGCCAGAGCCAGGAAAGCGTCCTCCTGCGCAGGCGTGGTAAACAGAATTGGAGGTCTCGATAAGGCATCTGAAGTCGCACAGGCTCAGTGAAGAGCTATGCCAAACTTGATAAGAATTAGGAAGATGCCGCAGGTGGCGCACGCGTAGTGGAGCCTACTCACCCAAACCTCTTGCTGGCAAGTCAACCGCAAGTGACGTTTGTTGGAGATCTTGAGGAGTTGGAGTTTTCGACAGAACACCAGAACTAGAACTTAACCACTTCCCGGCCGGCCGCTGTAATTAACAGAGTGTTTAAAGACGGCCTGTTAGCCCCGCCCACTCGTGCATGGCGCGCACGAGCAGGAAACTGTCAAAATTGAATACAGGTAAAGATGCCTGTTTACATTCAAGAAGTGGTCAGGCGGCTATAGAACTGACGGATCTCTTGTATGTGCTGCTGGGCAGTGTGCCCCCCCCCCCTCTGCAACACTAGTCCAGAGCTTCTTAGCCCCCTATGTGATAACAATAAAGTTAAGTGAAAAAAAAAGAAAGAAAATTAAAGTTCCAAGAAAAAAATTTAAGTCACACAAAAAAAAGAATTAAAAAAAAAACCCCACAAAAAATGTTTTCAAAATCCCAGCCCCACATATATTATTATTATTACATAGTATTTATATAGCGCCAACAGTTTGCGCAGCCCTTTACAATATAAGGAAGACATTACAATTACAATACAATTCAAGACAAGATGGTAAGGAGGGCCCTGCCCCTGAGGGCTTACAATCTGAAAGAGGAGGGGGGAATGATACATGAGGAGGTAGCTGTGTGGGGATGAATTGTTTGAGAATGTGATGGTATATATATATGCGTGCAAACACGCGTCGGGTGCACCTATGTGCGAAAACAACAATTACGCCGCACATGTTACATTTCACCACAAACGCCAGAGCGCGAACAATAATTCTAGAACCATCAATCACTGATAACACTAAAGTGATGAGCAGTAAAAGCTTATAAAGCGTCGCCTATAGCCAATTTTGGGTATGGTAGTTTTTTGCAATTTCGCGGGTGTGCGCAATTTTAAAGGCTTGACATGTTTGGTGTCTATTTACCCGACGTGACCCGATCTTTTATATTTTACCAAAAATATTGGATAATAGTAAATGTTTCATAACAAAATGTAAAAAAAAAACAGTTTTGTTTTAAAGGGACATTAAACCCTCAGATTTTTTAACATAAACCAATACTGTAATGTGCGCCTTCCTGTAATCCATGGTTGTTTCCCTTCTATTTGCTGCTCTTCCTTTTAAATCTGTATCTCTTCTCATGCTGGGGGAGAACTTCTGTTTTGCAGCAGACTGCCTTGTCTCTATCATCTGTGCACCTGATCAATGAGAAGCTATGAGCTCTCAGCACCATTTCTAAGTTCTGACTGGACCAGAGAGGAGCTGCCTGGTGGGGGGACTGCCAGGGGAGGACAGGATGACTGCAGCCCGGGGCTGGAAGTGTCGGTGCCATACACCAAGAGGCTCACAGAGTAGGGAAGAGTGCACCGGCTTCACTTATGAGGTAAGATTGTCACAACGGAATTCTTTCACTGATAGCACTGAGCCGGCCGGTCGGTTGGTGAGGGGGGGGAGTAGCTGGATGTTATTGCACGGCAGTGTGAGAGCCGAGGCGTGCTCAGTTCCCTTTGTGTTCGGTAGTTGTTGTGTAGCACTTGAGTTCCCTGCAGCAGCTTCACTGAACTCTTCAGCTGCACAGTGCTCAGCAACATGGTGGACGATAATATTTTTGACTAATGAATACCATTTTCCAATGAATATTTGGTGTACTCAGCCACCAAAACATGAAATTGTAGGTTCCCATGCTATATTGATTTCCTAAATCGGGGTTCAGGCAACTTTTTCCAGTGCTGCCAGGTGTGCCCACAGTTAAAAAGGCAGCTGGTGCTCTGTCCTAGGGTTGCCAATCCCGGTGATGTGTCGAAAGTGCGAACTTATCGAGTTGTGGGACCGCATTACTTCCGGTTTCCTCAGAACTACGAGGTTTTTACACAAAACATGTTGTGCACGAGCGCCATCCACGGCATTGCCCTATACACATAGACCACAGCAATAAAGTAATAAAATGATGTAGGATGACAGTAAGCCAGCGCGTTCTTTATCTCCGGTGCCCCACTCAATATGGCCGCCGCTTGAGTGGGGCACCTGAGATAAAGAACGCGCTGGCTTACTGTCATCCTACATCATTTTATTACTTTATTGCTGTTGTCTATGTCTATAGGGCAATGCCGTGGATGGCGCTCGTGCACAACATGTTTTGTGTAAAAACCTCGTAGTTCTGAGGAAACCGGAAGTAATGCGGTCCCCCAACTCGATAAGTTCGTAGTTTTGATCGATCAGCGGACAATCCGGGTTTAGAAGGCTGTGCTCGGGTTACATAGCACCTGAGACCAGGACACAACATGTCAGGCAGACAGGGGCATCCAATATACAGAAATGTTCGTCTCCTCTGCAGGAGCCATTTTATGTCAGTCCCCTCCGCAGAGCTGCGTGCAGTTTGGTCTTCGGCAAAATGGCCGCTCCTTCTGATCGTATAGGAGAAAAACTGGGGACATTGACCTAAAAGGGCTCCGTCCCTCCTGTATGTTTATCATTTGTTTTTGTGGCTGGCTCAGGACTCTCTCCCTGCCTGTTCTGGAAGGTGGAGGAGGGACATGACCAGAGATGGGACTGTGCCTGCCATGTCTGGGTGAAGCAGCTGAAGATGTGGAGACCTGGTGAGCACTGGCCCCTCCCCCCAGTGATGGGGTGTCATTCAAAAAGGAAAGAGAAGGTTGGGGGGTTGTCAGGGAAGTGGGGAGGAGAGCTAGCTGGTGGGTGAAGGGTGCTGGGGGTGTCAGCTGGTAGCAGTGCTAGGGCAAGGGGAGCTGGGGCTGTTAATTGGTGGAGGAGGGGTGCAGGCAGTGTCAAGGAAGTAGAGGAGGGGTGCTGTATCCATGGCACAGTCTGCTGTCAGTGTGCAGGCCTCCGGGGACCCACCCATCACGGTTGCCACCTGTTTGGGACTGACCCAGACAGTTTGAGTTTAGAAGGCTGTGCCAGGGCTACATATTCCACCTGAGAAGCCCGTACAGGCCACTTGAGACCCTAGAGACATCAGGCTGCCACTTTGGAGCAACACAGTGTATGTAGCTTCATATAATTTTGTACTGCTGTATAATGTATTGCTGGGATTTGTAGTCCTCTATAGCCGGTCTCCTTACTCCCTCCCCTGGGTGCCTCTCCTCGCTATCTCCTATATTCTCCCCCCAAAAAAATGTCCGTGTGCGGCGCTAGAGTGTTCGGCTTTCCCTTGAAGAAAAGGTGACAACCCTACTCTGTCCCCCGCCTACTTCGCCGCACTCTGTAATGACTCGCCACCCGGCTTCCCGATTAACAAGAGAGCCGTTCCATGCTTGTCGTCACTATGTGACGAGGGAGCATGGAGCCGGCTTGCTGCCCAATCATGGAAGCTGGGCGCCGTGTAATGACGCGGCGCCCTGCTTCCTGATTGGCCGGGAGGGCTGCTTCATGCTCCCTCGTCATGAGATGACGAGAGAGCATGAAGCCGCCCTCCCGGCTAATCAGAATGCCGGGCGCTGCGTCATTACACGGCGCCCGGCTTCCTGATTGGCCAGCTTCCCGACCAATCATGAAGCCGGGCAGCATGTCAATCCATGCTGTCCGGCTTCCTGATTGGCTGGGAAGTCGTCTCCATGCTCTCTCATCACAAGTGACATGAAGCCGCTTCCCGGCCAATCAGGAAACGTTTAATGACGCGCTGCCCGGCTTCCTGATACCGGTAGTATAGGGCTAGACATCTGTGCAAATACGGTGCATCCCCAGTTCCTATCTTCACAAATCTCTCTCTCCGCAGAAGCAGGAAGTCCAGGGGTGATGAGATCATCCAAACCAGCCCCAAAAAATATTTTTTTTTTCCCGTTGCGTTTTTTGACGCGTTTGTGTGCGTTCCGTTGCCTTTGAGACCAGACAAGATGTGACACGCAGTATTTTTGTGGTCTGGTCAGTTGGCCACTGCGATGGTGTGAACTGAGGCCAAGAAGCGCATAGGGCCACATTAGGATGCATTTAGGGTCCGGAAACAATCTGGTCCAGAGGTGGTGTGAATTGGCCCTGAGGGGAAACCCCCCAATGTGACTTTGTGCAGCTGTGCTAAAAGGTGTTTCTCCTTTTGGGGTCTGCAGGAACTGCGCTACAAATAACCTCTACCCTGAAATACGCGAGAACAGTGACCAGTCTGAGGTTTATATCAAATCAATACAATTATGCATATAAATTCTGACATAAAATTTGTATAATAAAACAGTGAATATTAAATGTGTCTTTTTCACTGAGAGCAACAGAAAGGAAAGACGCACTCAGCAATCACTCAAAGTGAATAACATCCAAAGTAAGTGCCTAATAAACAAATGTTCAGAACAAACACCTCTCCAATCTTCACTGTAAGCCCTCATTCACGCGAGAAAAGGCCGGCACGTACAGCTCCGTGCACAGCCATATCGGGCAGCTCCCGGGAAGGTCAGGTGCTGCGTGTGATTAGTACTCAGCCCCCGTCCTTCTCTATGGGACTATGCGATCGTACACCGCCCTACGCTTGCCCCCAAGTGCAGGTCCATGCGGGTGAGCGTATTTGTGCGCTGACGGGAATGGATCCTGTCCAAGTCGGGACACCCGCACCCGTACGGACCTGCACTATATATATAGGGGTTTTAAAGTCATCTTCAGGCTTAAAATGTGGATTATAACATGTAAACAACAACAAAAAAAGGCCTTTGCCCTTAACCCCTTCATGACTGAGGCCTTTTTTTCATTTTTTGCACCCATGTTATATTCCACATTTTGGGCCTGAAAATGACTTAAAACCCCCCAAACATTATATATTTTGAATGCCAAGTTTTAAACAGCTCCGATGCTGGCGACGTACACTGTACGTCGTCAGTCACGAGGGGTTAAGGGGTTAAAAAGGAACCTGAAACTCATCCAACTTGACATTGGAACCGCCCGCCGCCGTCAGTGAGAAAAAGCAAAAACCAGCATAGGAATGAATAGCTAGATTGCTATTGGCTATTGCAAATTAAAATAGCAATCTAGCTATTAATTTCTATGTTTGTTTGTTTTTTATTTTTGTATTCTGACGGCAGCAGCTGTCAGAATACTTTTTAAAAAAAAACAGCAGATAGCAAGAGAAGCATTAGCTTCTTTGCTATCTGCCATCATTTCAGGGGGGTGCTCTTCACTTATAACTTCTTTTTATTGGAGGAACTTTGTGTGCACATTTCTTTCCTAATAAAAACATTTCTCCTTCTCATTCCTCTTTCTGGGGTGTGCTGCACGCACCATGTGTATCATTACGGCATAGATAGCACCACGGCATAACGTGAACGAGTCCAGACCATGTGACTTAGTGGTGTCCCGTTCATTTTGTAGAGCTCACTGAGATCAAAGATCTTCTGAACCTGCCTCTAGATTTGGGGCCCTGTACCAGGTTGTATTTACCATAATGCCACCCATTCGGCCGACACCTGTCCAATCGCTATTGCAAGGTCCCGGTCGAATGACAACAAATGGGCGGAGTCAGCTGTGACGTCACAATTCTTATCCAAAACGAACACAGATATTCACAGGGCAATAGACCCAGGGCTAGATTTACTCTCTCTGTTTCTCCAACACCCACCCCCCCAGGCTGCATAGCGGTGATCTCGACGACATCGCCGAGATCACTTGTACAAAGCAAGCGGCGGCTTCCCCGCTCTAAATTTAGCTCTGCTTGCCCAAAGCAGGGCTGAATGTAGAAAACAACTACCCACCCGGCGCCCGGAAATACATGAGATAAGAATTCCACACCTCTGCTGCCCCTCTACTCCCTGCTGCCTCAAGACCGGGCCTTGGTTGGCCTTGTGGGAAATCCGGCCCTGAATAGACCCCTAGGAGTTGAATGGCCTACAGTTTGTTTTTCTAACACATTAGCCACAGCCTAAGTAGAAAAGCCTGTCCCCTGCCAGCATGCTGCAGATAAGGAGCCTTGCTCTGTGTGGAAGCAGTGGTCTCTCTGCAGAGGAAACAAAAAAAACACCTCTGCTCCGCCAGACCTAGAACTCTGCAATCCGGTAAACTTGCACTCTCTGCTAATTGCATTGCTATATGTCAGAATCCGGATGTCAGACCTCTGTGGCGAGACCACCGCTTCCACACAGAGAGCAAGCGTCCTCCTGTTCTTATGCTGGCAGGGTGCAGGCTTTTCTACTGGCTGTAAACCGTAAATCTTTGCACACCTTTTGTTTCCATGTATCTGGAATGTTTTTTAGCTGATGTATTATAAAGTATAACTGCTCTGTTTTACAAGTTAGCAAACACCAGTGCTTGGCCAAGCATCCTGTCTGCCCGCACAGCCCGCAGTGATGTCCTGCACGTGACTCAGAGTCTGGCAACAATATATTAGTTGGGAAAATGGCTTCATAGAAACAAGACAGTCACACCAATGTGTTTTTTTAACCGAAAATAACCTAATCATGGGACACTGTCTGATCCACACGACACGCTCCATTACAAATGTGAATTCTTCACGACCTTCTAAAGCAGGGGCGCCCGCAATTTTTCATCTGGAGATCTACTTTTCAAATGACGAGTTCAATGAGATCTACCAACGAAAAATACTTTATTAAAAAAAACAAGCACATTAAAATCGTTACTGGGACTACTGCCTCTCTCTCCCCGCACTCTCTTCTCTGCCTCTCTCGGCTTACTCTCTATCTCTTCTCTGGCTCTCTCTTCTGGCTCCTTCCTCTCTCTGCTGTCTCTCTCGGCTTTCTCTCTCTCCTCTGGCTCTTTTCCTTGTCTCTTCTCTCTCTCCCCGGGCTCTCTCTCTCTCCTCGCTCTCTCCTATGTCTCTCTCTTTCTGTCTCTCTCTTTCTGTCTCTCTCCCCTGTCTCTTTCTCTCTTTCTGTCTCTCCCCTGTATCTCTCCTTTCCTGCACTGCAGCAGCTGCCTGACTCTTCTCTCTCACATGTGCTGTCCTGTCCTCCTGCGGTGCTAGTGTGTCCAACACTGCAGACGGGGAAAGTGTCCCGCCCCTCCTCGTCTGCAGCGTCTGACACATCCAGCCGCACTAGCACCGCAGGAGGGAGCTCAGGTCAGTGATCTACCAGCGTTTGCTTTGTGATCAACAGGTAGATCGCAATCGACCTAATGGGCACCCCTGTTCTTATGTATCTAAGCACTTTCTAGAGGTACCTAATGGGAGACGTGTCATCTTTTGTAGGTGAAGAGTGTCTGTGTTGGCCAGACACAGTGATCACACAGAAGGCTTCTAGAGCAGCAGGTTTGGGTTGGGCTCTAGTGCCCCCCTTAGCTTAAATCACCCACGGGATGTTCATTTGTATCTCAAGTGACAATAAAATTCTATTAAACTCTCAAACTTTTTTTCAATTATGAATCCAGACCAAACAAATATACATCGCCCGGCAAAGTATTTCTTTACATATTCGCCCAATCACTGTTTCTGAACAGCTCCAACTCTCTCAGCTCGGCTTCCCTGAACTTCCTATCCAGTGCAAGATCACAAGAAACAGAGCAGTCTGCAGCAGTGGCCCATCTACCAGCTTGAAGGAGAGCAGGAAGCCGAGGAATGGTTTGCCTTGCTGTGTCTGTGGAGACTCGCAGCTTACTAGCACACACAAGAGTGGCTCCAAGGGCCACTGCAAGGGAAAGGAGCCACCCATAAACAGGAGATCAGGGCAGGGGTTAACTGATTCTGCAGGAAGATAAAACGTTTAAACATCAAGGAGCAGCGTCCATTGTAAGTGATTTTAATCCGCATTTGAAATAGCTTATAAACCTTTTAAGTTGAATATCACGTTAAGCTTATGCTATATCGATTTTGTGTTATGCAGGATTTGTTGCTTTCTTTATGCTTGCATTGTGCTCCTTTGTTGATATGTGTAGTTGTTTCCTCTGAGAGATATGTATGGGGCTCATTTATAATCCTTCGTCCAGCATATAGCTTGGTAAATGCCGTTCGCACGTCCCTACCACCACTAGATGGAGCCGAGGAGCATTGGAAATTGTTATGCTCCTCAGCGCCATCTAGTGGCGGTAGTGATGTATGAACAGCATTCACCAAGCTATTCGCTGGGCGGAAGATTTATAAATCGGCCCCTAAATGTGTCAGTCATCTGGCTGCTATAGCCAGAGAAAAGAAGCTGATAAGCAGATCTCTGCTTCATCAGCTTCTTTTGGGGTCCACAGGTGACATTAGGGGTCCTGGAGACCCCTAATGTCTCCATAAAGAGGACCAGTCAGTGTGCCTTTGCTATTTTATAGGGGGATTGTTATCCCCCTATGTAATAGCAATAACAATAAGTGCAAAAAAAAATAAATAAAGTAAAACAATTAAAAAAAATAAGTCACATATAAAAAAGTAAAATAAAATAAAAGTCAGATATAAGAAAAGTTTAAAAAACCTTTTTTTGAGGTTTCGCGCGCGCACGCAATTTTAAGGCTTGACATGTTTAGTGTCTTTTTACTCGACGTGACCCCGTCTTTTATATTTTACCAAAAAATTGGGTAATAATAAATGTTTTATCATTTAATATAGGGGAAACTGTTTTTTTTTGTTTTTTTTTTTTATTTATGTAATTTTTCCTTAATATAGTAAAAAATAAAACCCCCAGTGGTGAATAAATACCACCAAAAGAAAGCTCTATCTGTCCCCAAAAAAGGGTATAAAATTAATTTCAGTACAGCGCTGCATGACGGAATAAATGTCAGTCAAAGTACCGCAGCGCTGAATACTGAAAAATAGTCTGGATGGGAAGGGGGTTTAACACTGCGGATATAATGCACAAAGGTATGTGTATTATATGTTAATTACGCCCTCTCTGGTGAAAGGAGGAATATATTATTAATAGAGTGTGTGTAGCTGTGATTCAGCCTTCTTGGGTGAAATACGTTAGCATGGCTGTCTTGCTTTATGGAGCTCTGTCCATCAATCAATGCATTTTTAATAGAACTTGGAGCTGTGTGCAGGACTTAGTGTATGAGTAGCTGATATAGGGCTCATATTGATGGACGTTGCTTTCCCGCATTTGCCTTGAATTTGGAACGCACCTCTAATTCAATTCAGCAAATCGCATTGACTTGAATTCAGCAGCACACACGGCAGCTCAGGAGCTGCGTTTCACCTGCTTTGCATTGCATCGTTTTTCTTTGGCCACAGCACGTCCTTTTAAATGTGCATTTGAATTGCATGCATACGGGAGTCCTGAGAAGGGCAAATGAGACTGCAGGGGTGGAAGGGTTAATGTGCTGTAGGGGCTCAGATGCTGCTTTTGAGATCATTCAGGATGCAGCTTGTACATGCGGGGAGGTGTTAAGCCACAACATAGTCTGAAGGCCGAGTGATGGACTCGTCAAAGCCTCCGACTATAAAAATACACACAAGATGCATCCGTCTGTCAACATGGAAAATTCTATTTCGGCACCTCATATCATTGCATCGTGTCACGCACCTGAAAGCGGAACGGAAAGACGAAAGAAGAAGAGCAAAAATAAACAAATAATTATATATGTAACAAAATGTGTGTAACGTGCTAAGAGATATCTTTTTATCATTTGTTAAAGTGTAACTCCACTTTTGCTGAGAAAACCAATTCCCTCTGACTGATGCAATGTACATTGAAAAGATTTAAAATAAATACTTTGTTGCCCATTCCGTACTGTTTGGTAAGGTCTGAGTCCTGGGTGGCAGGGAGGGTCTGAGTCCTGAATGGGAGGGTCTGAATCCTGGTCTAATTTCTGAATGGTAGGTTCTGAATTCTGAATGGAAGAATCTGATTCCTGAATGGGAGGGTCTAAATCTTGAATGGGAGGGTCTGAGTCCTGAATGGGAGGGTCTGAGTCCTGAATGGGAGGGTCTGAGTCCTGAATGGGAGGGTCTGAGTCCTGAATGGGAGGGTCTGAGTCCTGAATGGGAGGGTCTGAGTCCTGAATGGGAGGGTCTGAGTCCTGAATGGGAGGGTCTGAGTCCTGAATGGGAGGGTCTGAGTCCTGAATGGGAGGGTCTGAGTCCTGAATGGGAGGGTCTGAGTCCTGAATGGGAGGGTCTGAGTCCTGAATGGGAGGGTCTGAGTCCTGAATGGGAGGGTCTGAGTCCTGAATGGGAGGGTCTGAGTCCTGAATGGGAGGGTCTGAGTCCTGAATGGGAGGGTCTGAGTCCTGAATGGGAGGGTCTGAGTCTTGAATGGGAGGGTCTGGGTCTTGAATGTCTGGGTCTTGAATGGGACGGTCTGGGTCTTGAATGGGAGGGTCTGGGTCTTGAATGGGAGGGTCTGGGTCTTGAATGGGAGGGTCTGGGTCTTGGTCTAATTTCTCAATGGGAGGGTCTGGGTCTAATTTTCTCAATGGGAGGGTCTGGGTCTTGGTCTAATTTCTCAATGGGAGGGTCTGGGTCTAATTTTCTCAATGGGAGGGTCTGGGTCTAATTTTCTCAATGAGAGGGTCTGGGTCTTGGTCTAATTTCTCAATGGGAGGTTCTGGGTCTCTGTCTAATTTCTCAATGGGAGGTTCTGGGTCTTGCATGGAAGGGCCTGGGTCCATTATAGCCACCTGGAGCACAATGAGGAAAGTTGCAGTGCCTGCATTCATGTGACTAGAATTTGCCCAGCTGAGTGAAACATTTAAACATCAGGCCCATAGAAAACAATTGTGCCCCATTTATACCACAACTGAGCAGAGGTGCGGACAAGAGAGCTGCGGAACAATGCAGGCATGAATGGCGCAAACCAAGTTCACCTGAGTTCTCCCAACAAGTCCATGCAAAATGCCCTGCCCCTTTGTGACATGTGGCTGTGGGATGGGCAATGCCCTGGCTGCAACTGATTGTGCCAGAAGGGGAGGGGGGCGGGTGTCAGTGACTGTTTTGTGCTGGATTGTGTAAATTCGGGTGAACCCGGTTGGGCCGGGAGATAATACTCAAGCACCTGTACATGGCTACTTGGGAGTTCTCTTAAGCCCTGAGTGCTATATCATGCAAATTCTGACTTCCTGTAAAGTCGAGCGCTCTTCTGCCCCCTTCTGGCATCTGTAACTGTTTCCTCACTGAATTGTAATGAGGGCCCGGTACCAACATTTGCATAATGGAGTTCACTGACCTTTGGGGCCCCCCAGGCCCTTTATTGATCTCTACATGACCAGATAAAAATTTTCAGTGACAGAATGTGTCGATTGGCCTGCCAATAACTCTATATTAGTGGTTCTCATCTAGCGGTCAGGGGGCCATGGGTCTGCCTCCTGCTGGGCTGGAGGAGGAGACAGGTTTTGGGGACCAGTTTAGCAGCCACCGGGCTCCGAGGTTTGGAAATCTGAAGCAGTACAGTGATGACCTCATCTTACCATCGCTCTACTCTCTCCTCCTATCAGCATGCTGCTTGTCAGCACATGGACTGATTGGCTCCTTGTAGTACTTAGAACCCTGTCAGGTTATACCAGAATCAGAGGCTCCATAGGAGAGATTCATTCATTTCCTGTCTGATCAAAAGGTTGTCCCCAGGATAGGAAGTGAGCGGGAATCTCTCTGACAGCAAGATGGATGTCACATTTAATCCCGCCTACAAATTGTTACTGTCAGCGATTTGCAGCCAGCGAGTTCCTGGAGATCTGTATGAACTAAACTTCAGCTACAAAACGTTCTACTTCAGTACAATGCAGCTGATCCATAGAGGTGAATGAAGAGAGACGAGACACAAAACTCAGCTGAATCCAGAGCAACAAATCACTTTAAACATGGAAACGTGAGGAAATCATTATTATTTCTTATCAACATTCGTAATAAAAAGGAAGTGGTGGGGGGGGGCTGCCAAAAATCACAGTGTGACCTCAACCCAACACAGACAAAGGGGTCTATTCACAAAAGGGTGAAGAGTTTGGAGAAGGCATGAGAAGTGAACAATCTAGGCCAAAATAGCCGATTTGGAAAAATTCACCAATTCAGCTCACTTTCCAGTTCAGCTATTTTGGCCTAGAGTGTTCACTTCTCCGGCCTTCTCCAAACTCTTCACCCTTTTGTGAATAGACCCCAAAGTCTTTTTTTTTAGGGGAATGCCGCCAGAACCTCCCTCAGCTTTCTATTGTCTGTTTTCCTGTTTTTTTCTTGTTACTTCCTGTCTGTTGTCCCCAGAACACAATGAGAGGAAATAGCTTTGATGGATCACAGGAAAAGCTGATCGGGGTTCTGATCTTTCTTCATTCCATCCAAAAATGGAAAAAAAGGATTAGATACACTTCAAAAGCCACAATCACTGTACACTTGTGTCTATTGATCTGCGCTTATAGATAATTACTCCCTAATATGGGTAATACAGCTGCCACAATACAGACATACAAGTCCCAAGAATATCGATAGGGATTGTATAGCTTTGCAGCCAAATCACTGTACACTGCTCTATATATGACGTATGGCACTCTATCCTAATTATGACTCCCTCATCAACCCCCTTCATCTCCACCCCCCTCTTCCCAACCTCACCCCTATCTCTTTCCCCCTCCCATCTCTCTGTCCGTCTCTA
>NW_017308883.1:25769-28257 GCF_000935625.1 Nanorana parkeri | reverse complement strand
ACGGTCTGTTGGCACTTTCTGTGTGACCCTCAGGGCCCTGACAGACACTAGTCTGTGTTCCCCTATTGCTCCCTAATAAGGATGAGCTCACATTCATCCAAACCCAGAAGTAGAAAGTAAGAAAATGAAGACTGATTGGTTAGCGCACTCCTTATGTTAGTAGACTGTGGTGTCTAACTGTATGATACTGAACGGAACAAAAGAGAAAAAATGGAACGAGCGCAACTAACTGGCGCAGACCGTGTGGAGGATCCAAACCCAGAAGGAAGCTCTAAATTCCAGACTAAACCGCTGCGGCCAGGGCATGGTATGCTAGTGACATCATTGATCTTACATGACCATATTATGTCCATATCATTGAGGTCAATTATGTCACCAGCCTTTCATCTCAGCTGCACGTAAACAAAGGGGTGCTTTTATATAGCCACATAAGGTTTAATCCTCTTGTATGGAATTGTATTGTAACTGCACTATGTCTGCAGTCTCTGACACTTTCCTGTATTATGTCTGCAGTCTCTGACCATCTCTTGTAGTATGTTTGCAGTCTCTGATGGTTTCCTGTTATATTTTGGCAGTCTCCGACTATATTCTGTAGTATGCCTGCAGTCTCCAACCATCTGCCGTAATGTATCTGCTGTCACTGACCATGTCCTGTAGTATGCCTGCAGTCTCTGACCATCTCCAGCATGCATTACATTTACTGAATATCAAGTGTGGCCCTTTGGTGGTGGCCACACTTGAGAGCCTATATCAAGAAAGTTGACCAGCACTGGTCTAAGCCTTTCCTCCTCCATCCAAATCTACAACAAATATCTTCAGATAAATGAATAGCGGGCCCCGGTCTATCCAGACTACATACAAACAACAGCTAGATGGCAGTGTCCTTCATGTTACACAATCCTCAGCACACCCATCATTCTTTCATTACATTTCCCTATAGGTTACACAAAACATTGCTACAAGTTGTCTGTTCTGTCTTGTGAACTTCATTTCCAGTAATACTTGTTTCTTATATATGTTCAATGTGTGAGTGAAAGTTCATATGTACTGTATAGAGATTTGTACGGAATGAGGAAGGAATGACATTTGTCAGCTTCTCATCGCTGGGCGGTGGGGGAAATTCCAACAGAATGAAGAAAATCTGCATTTTGATTGATGGCGCTCATTACTCATTGCACCGAATTCCTCAGGCACAATCGGTTAGACGCCGCCGGGAGCATTTTCTATTTGCGCACACATGAAATAATCAGAATGTTTGGCTAGAAAACAGCTTCAGACCCCCAAACAATGAGATATCTTCTGAAAGCGGAGGCCCTGTAGAATAAAAAGATGCTAGTTGTAATTTATGTTGCACGGTATTTGTACAAATGTTTATCAAACCGATATTTTTAGGGTAAAATACATGAAAATAACATTGTAGAATATAATACCCAATTGTTTTGGTAAAATATAAAAGTCGGGGTCACGCCGGGTAAATAGATACCAAACATGTCAAGCCTTTAAAATTGCATTTGCCCGTGAAACCGCAAAAAAACTAGAATACCCAAAATTTCCCATAGGTGACGTTTTAAAAGCTTTTACTGTTCATCAGTTTAGTGTTATCAGTGATTGATGGCTCTAGAATGATTGCTCCTACTCGGAGATTCGCATTGATTTGTAACATGTGTGTGCAATTGTAGTTTTTACACATCGCCGACGCGTTTTAGCATTGAATGTGCGTGCATGTAAGGGGCAGGGGACTTTACAGCTGGGTTCACACCTGAGCGTATATTTCCTTTCGTTTTTCCTTTCAGTGAAACGCGCGTTTCACTGGCGGTATGATTTTTGTTGTTGTTTTTTTCCTTATTTTCACTATTTAAATTTATTTTTTATTTTTTTCACTTTCAAACTTCTCGCCGGCTCCTCCCCCCTCTGACGCGGCCGCTCGCAAGGGACGGAACCCGGAAGTCGGCAGCCGCCGGAGGACACAGCGGGGATCGCGGACAAGGCAAGACCTGTACGCTGTATTCCCGAGTGTGGCTCGGAGTTACCGCTTTGTTAACCCCGATCCACACTCGGGAATACCAATGAAAACACGCGGAAAAACGCCTAGTTGCACCACTCAAGCGGCGGCCATATTGAGTGGGCCACGTGAGATGAATAACGTGCTGGATTAGTGTGATCCTAGTTCATTTTATTACTTCATTGCTGTGCTGTATGTGTATAGGCCAATGTAGTTGGATCTGTATGTGCGTTATAATTAATCGAAATGAATCGATTTTAAATCATTTCGATTAATCGATCAGGAATATGTCGTATATCATCCAGCGCACAGAATGTAGTGGTCAGGAGTATGAAAAGTACAACAAAGTGTATATGGTGCAAGGCTCAGCAGTGCATATCTCACAGGAATCAGGGCTAACACACAGACCAGTGTACTAAACTAAAACTTATCCCCACCCCTAAATCTAGAGCTCTCACCCCAAACCCTAATAGAGAGCATTCTTTC